>NW_008825109.1:17621207-17622016 GCF_000699105.1 Pygoscelis adeliae
GAAAAAAAAAAAAAAAGGAAAAGAAAGTTCTCCCTACCAAACTCGAGTCAAGTGTGAGTGGGAGAGAAAAAAATGTCAACAAAAGCCGCTCGCGTGTGAACTTTGTGTTTCTCTGCAGGGAAGAGCCGGGAGCACATGGAAGGAGAGAGAGGCAAAAAATCCCAAATCACTGCTGCTGGGGAGGCAAAGGGGGGGAGAGAGGAAAAAGGAGGAGAGGAGGCTCGGACCCGGCAAGGAGAGAAGTTTGAGCACTTCCCACTCCTCTTCCACTTCTCCGCTGTAGTCACCGGATCATCACCAGCAGCAGCAGCAGCAGCAGCAGGGGCAGGGGGCAGGTCTGCTGCGATTCGGCACTTTCTCGGGCTCCGGTGGGCTCCCTTTCCTTCTTTTGCCCCCTTTTGTTTTGAAGAGAAGGAGGAGAAGGGGAGAGAAGAAATTCAGGCACCAAAACCCGCCTCGATCCTCTCCGGTGAGATGGTTAAAAAGAAAAAAAAAAAAAAAAAAAAAGCCCAAGAAGCGGAAAACGTCCCGGATTTTTGTAAAAGCCCCCTCCCTGTATCTTTTCTCTTGTTGTTGTTGTTATCCCCAGTCTGTCGATGTGAACAAGAGGAGAAGGGAGAGAAATGTGAAGATGAGAGGAGGTGGAACAATGAATTTATAGCGGAATGCCATCCTGCAATGGCAATTTCAACAATTCGTCACTGCAGGCTGCCTCTTAAAGGGAGAGCTTCAAAACCACCACTCCCACACTTCCTTCTCATTTAATCAGACAGAGGGAGAAACTTGAGGGGAGGGGGGAAGGGGGGGGT
>NW_008825109.1:17622432-17629910 GCF_000699105.1 Pygoscelis adeliae
GTCCCCTGCCCCTGCACCTTCCTCGGGTCGGCGGCAGCACCAAACTTCCTGCCTTTGTCTGGGCGGCCGCGGCTCGTCTGCACCCAGCCTGTCATTAAGTCCCGGCAAGCTGTCATCTAGTTTGGGCGGACTGTGATTTCCCCCGAGCCCCCGAGGAGGAGAGAGGGCGGGGAAGAGTTAATGCTTGCTTTGACCTTTCGGATGACTTCAGATACTCGGATCATCCCCCCGCTGGCTGACACACGCACCCACTCACCCTGTCCCCTCGCCTTCCTTCCCCCGCTTCGTGCTCCGGCAGGGACGCCGCAACGGGCAGATGTCTGCATTTTCTTCTTCATCTGCCCTTTCCGCCCTGGCACTGCCCGGAGGGGGAGAGGAGACGGGCAAGCAGCTCACTCTCTGCCGAGGTGAAGGGCTGGAAGGCAGCCTGGGCTCCGGGAAGGCGAGGGGAGCGGGACCCCGGCGGAGTCCGACTCCACCGGCTTCCCTCCCGCGACCCAGCAGCACCGGGTGCCTTGTCTTGCACCGGGTCAAACACGGACGCGTGGGAACCGAAAGCGCTTCTTATCTCGTGTTTCCTCTCCACGTCCCCAGGCGGGTGCCAGGAACAGGTGCTCTCTAGCTGCAGGACTCCAAAAGGGATGCGGCTTTCCAGTCTCGTCCTAGCCTGCAAATAGCATCTCAGCCCGGCCACTCTATCTGCAAGGGAATGATGTGCAGATCTGTAACGCTTCGCAGGATCAGGACCGTGGTGGTGGGCTGCGCGGAGAATGGCAGACCAGCACCTGCCTCTGTAGCTCCCAGAGGCTGCTTCGAAAGCCTAACACTTCTGTAAAGAACAGGTTAACTAATGCAACAAACGTTTCAAAAATTAATATTCCCATGTAAATGATTACATTAACATAACCCTGAGGTTATGCTTATGAAATATTTAACGCACCGAAGTTCTGCAGGTGTTCTTTTGTCTTTTTCCATTTTTCCGGAAATGGTGATACCTGCAAACAAAAGTTCATTTCTCAACCTCCTAATATTTCTTTTTCTACATTTCAGTATTTTAGCTTCACCAAAAATTCTTGACTGGAATCAGTAAGTTCCAAAATCAAGAGTTGTATATCAGGAAGGTCGCATGATATTTTTGGGGCATTGGTCCAGAATTATTCAACATTTTAAAAATTAAACATTTTCTCAGTTACTTTAGTTATAAAGTTAAGACAGTCAAAAAAAATGTAAAGGGAGGGAGGGAGAGAGAAGAAGGCGGCATGCTTTGATTAAAAAAAGAACCTGTAATGTGTCTCCCGCTTTTTCTTGGTTGGGTTTTACTTTTCATTTGAGCCTAGTGGATATCTGTTCAGCACCAACAATATTTTTATTGACTTCACTGGGACCTGATCAAGCCCTGGATTCGCATACATGTCTGGGTCCAAACTCCCAGATACCTCTGGGAGAGGTGCTAAAGATGAGATCTGGGATAAGGAATGTAGTTTGGATAACAACCTCAGAAACTCTCATTAAAAAAGTGTTAGTTTGTCAACGAAAAGGCATATGGTACACAAGAGGCCAGTGCAATGTCCTGTGCTACAGCATAATTCCAACTGTCCAGCCATATAGCCTAGGAAAACCAGGAATGCTTAGAAGGGTTAGCGGTAACTAAACGGTGCGTCTCACTGCTCGTCTCTTGTGCTGTCTTTGATTTCCCAAATGACAGGAAAAGTTGGCTAAGCTTCCACAGTGCCCTGTTTCACCAAGCAAGGATCTAGGCTTTCCAGGAAGGTAGAAATTAGCCCATGCGGATTACCCCATAGATTATAAAGTCTTTCCTATTTATATTTCAAAACTGTAATAACTCAGCAGTGCAAGAATGGAAAGATAGGTCAGTCATGCCTCATACCAGAGGAACCTTCTTCTTGTCTGAGAGTCTTGAAGTGTAAGGATAAATCACTTAAACAAATCGTCATCTTTTTTCCTCCGAGTTTTGCCCTCTTAGCCTCTTTTTACAGTTACAGCATTGCCTTTAAACAAGAAAGCCTGTTAGCCTGTCCCAAGTTGTGGATGACACTAAATCCTTGTCAAACAGTTCTGACCTGGAAATCTCAAAGCTGACCTTTCCCAACTGAGAGATAGCGAGCCACAAATTCTCAACTAGCTTTAAGGCACAACGCAGGTTTTGTACACTTTGGACCAAATTCAATCCTGACGTAAAAAGATGCAGCCCTCTTGAGTCTCTGGGAGCTGCAAACTGCTTTCATTAAGGTTGTATTTCACTCCCCGGGTTTGTCCATGAAACCCTTTAGGATCCTTCAGGTAACAGCCTCGGTAGCTGGGGATTCCTGATTTTATAGTATTTTAGCCACATAAGAAATATTGCTCTAAGCATTATAAACACTCATATGAAGGAATAGCTTGAAAGACATGGAGATACTGACAAAGCTACTAATCATTTTATCCACATGTCCTTCGAACTGTCTTATAGATAGGTCCCATTTTACATCACCTCTTTTTCAATTCTCAGTCACATTACTAGGGATATAAAACCATGAATCCAAGGTGTCAACACATCAGTCCTGCATCTGCCTACAGCCCCCTGATAGTAGTCAAGGCCTAGCTGAGATTTCCTACCCAACACAGTCTGTCTTTCACCGTTAGCTTAACTCTTCCTCCTTGGGAATTAAGAAAAATTCTGTTTAGCTTTTATTGTTCTGGTGCTAAGAGTGTCTGACAGTTCTATGTAATTGCACAGCGAAGATAGGAATTACTATGGGAGATCTTTTTTTCTATAAAATTACAGGAAGATCCAATCAAACCCAGGAAAATTGCCTGCTCAGCATGTTCTGAAGTAATATCAACCACACAACGTTTAATAAGCTTGTGATCAACACAGGCCTATGGCTGGGAACTGGACCCAGGCTTGGGTAAGTTCCTATCCAAGAAGCCGCCTGTAGCAACACACTTCTTAACATGGGACAGCTTTGTCTCTCTTGAGAATCAAAAGCCTCTCTTAACTTTATGGGACATTTTCAATAGCATATCAGCAAGATCAAGCTTACCTGCAACTGGAGGCTGTTCAAATTTTTATCCCCCAGAAATCTATCAGTGATACTTTGCTGCCTCTCAAATCCACCATGGTTTATTGGTCTTGTCAGCAGTTTTAACAATCCAAACATTATGGTTAAAATGTTCAAGTCTATCAGTGTTAAAGCTTTCCTATGGTGATGCATTAAAACCACTGAAGACATTTATTTCTAAAGTGGTCATTATTAAATAAAATACTCATTATAAGTAATTTTGCAAAGAACTCTTAAAGATGAATATTTTTGGTTAGTGTTCTGGAAAAGACTAGATATACTGGCATTTGGAATAAGTTATACAGCCTTTGCCCCCCACCCTAGGATAGCGGCATAGTCAATGTTGTCCCTTATTTGGACTACATGTCTTTACATGGCTTGAATGCTATGAAAACCCATTCGGATGGAGACGGGCTGGCAGTCATTTCGACTGACTCTAACTTGCTTGTTGATAGGTTTGTGGTTGATAACTAAGCCAACATCACCGTTATTGGTGTATCCTTCCTGCCAGTCTTACCAGATGCATCGGGAACTGAGTGCTTCTGGAGACTGAGCTAACTTCTTCATCCTTCTTATATTGCATGTGGCAAAGGCAGTAGCGGGAAGCTTGCTGTGGGCTGCACGTTCTCTCATTTCCATGGCTGGCATTTCCTCCACACACAGCTGGCATTTCTAAGGAGTCCAGTCCATAGTTTTTGTAGGCCCTAAATTATTTATTTAAAGGTCAGCTAACATCTACCTCAGAAAACCCAAACAATTAAAAAGTATTTTCACGGTGAAAGCACAGGCTGGTGTTCCTCAGTGTGTGAGTTGCTGGATGGCATTTGTCAGGTTGTACCTTTGTGCCCCTCACAGGCCACCACTGCGTATGACCACCACCCATAGTTGCCGTAAGTGGCCAGTTTTAGAATAAAAATGTCTTCAGTTACAATAAAATCATGAACTTAAAGCAGTCATATTTGGTAGGAAGTATAAGTCTTTTTGGTGTGAAGCACTGTAGCTTTAAGGCAAAATGTTTTACTTGCTTCTTTATGGTCAATGACATCTTCTTCAACTACAGCCGTGTGGGAGCGAAGGAGACGCCTTTGGCTTGGGGTTTATGTTTTTATAAGTGGCATGTGTAAGTAATGTATCAAGTATATAACAGTTCCAGCAGGCTGAAAATTTTACATTTGACATCAGCTTCATTTTTCTATAAGAGCTAAGGAGGCAGCCATAAGGGGTATAGTGTTAAAGCTGGGTTGGGCACCGTTTAAATAGCTGTATTGTTTTAGTGTAACAACACAAGAATATTGTGAATTTGTGGGTACTGTATCAAATTAAAATAGGAAACTGTCTGAGGCCTGGCAAGAAATCAAATTGTTAGGGTATCCACTTATGGAGGAGGAAAAGAGATTTCTGCAAGATTAATCATATATAAAAACATATCACATAACAAAAGTATACCTCTTGCCTGCATAGCAGGATCCAGAGGAGGGGTGAGTTTACTGATCAAAAGAAGCTATGACATTGTCCAGTCAGGATGAAAAGGAGGCGCAAATGACAAATTATATTTCCTAGGTATTGACCTAGAGAATAGACTGGAATGGGGTCCTCAGCTTCCTACAACTGTTGCAAGAAATGAACTCATGTAAACCATAACATAAGTGAATAATTGTGACCATTGAACCTACTATGAATTTGGTTTAAAAACACATGTTGGGTGGGGGCAGTGCTCTGCAGGAAGTATCAGATGTTAGTATAGTAAGTATCAGACCCTCATCCTTTTTTTTGTGAACAGCAGCAAGATAATCAGAGGAAGGGTAAGATGTTTAACTTTCCTTATAAAAAAATGACACTTGTTATAAAAATACATTTTAAGAGTGCAAGATATGCACATGATGTATTCTACAGCTGTTCTTTCAGAAGACTAGAAGGCCTAAAAAACTCTGGAGTCTAGTTTGCATGAGGAGCAGCAGACATTTAATTAATCTCAGTCCTAGAATTTTACAGCCAATATGTGGTCTCTGAACATCTCCGTTCTAGTTAGAAGAACATCTGTAATGGAAAAACAGAACTTGAATAAATCCAGGTATACATGTACCCCTCCAAACCTTACCACTTTTTATCATTATTTCTTTAAATATTTTTTCCAAAGATTTGTACGTTCAGGTTCTCCCTGTCCGCCCAGCTCCGTTCGTGAATCTACCCTTTCAGCCAGCTATGTGCCTTAAAATTTTTGATGAGCCACATCTAAACAAAAACTAATTCAATACTGATTTAGCAGGCAAATAACCTCCCCTCACTTCTACCCAAATCCTGTTTGTTCTTTTTTGCATATAGGCTGGATATATGTTCTTGCATATATTCTGAAATAGCTGGATCTGAAATACTGGGGCAATTATAATAAAAGAAATGCCTCGAAATGTTGTTCTTTTATTTTTTCAGTCAAGTTCTCAGTTGTTGCAGATTGGGATAGTTCCATGTGGGCAAACTGCTAGAGGCATAGCTTTATGAATTTACACATCTATAAATGATATTCCAGTACTGTAGGTGGAATATCTTTTTCCATGTCATCTGAGGCATAAACCAGAAAATGTACTTCCCTAGACTTCAAAGTTAAAGCTGTAAGAGTGATTAAAGAGAAATTTAAAACAAACATTCACTTGCCAGATCTCACCTGGCATTAATACACACGCTGCACCACTTAAGATATCAAGTTCTGGTTGCCGTGTGCACAGGTTTTTCCATTTGAATCCTGGTTGCCCTGAAACTCGGGGAGAGAGAACTTTGCAGGTCCTCTGAGGCAGGAGCTGGGGGGAGTACTGTCAGGTGGCACCACTGCCTGGCACAAAGCTTCATCTGGCTTGTCCTCACTCGAAATAGAAATCTTTGCCATGAAAGGGAAACGTGGAGACCCTGCAACTTGCTCTCCCCACAGATACTTCTGTAACATTAATATGCAAGTAGGAGCATTTTGTGAGCACTTTTTTGTCTTGTATGTTGTCTAAGAAGGCATGTAGGTGCGCACAGGGTACATCTAGGGTAGGATCATGAACATGCTTTTGGAGTGACTCTCCCTGTCATCTCCACTTGCTGTGCTTTGGTTTGCACCAGGTAGGGGTCATGGAGCACACAAACAGGACTCCCTTGGGATGAAACTAAACCAGAAGGAAAAAAAACATCGGCATACAAGGCACAGGACTAGACTAGAGCTAGACCACATAAATCCACCCAAAGGCATACTGAGTGGATGTCACACCCTTAGCACCAACTGTTCTGCTGTCCAGATCTCCTCCTATCCAGCTGCACTACTTCCTAGGGCGGACAGTCCTGCTACTACTGTTGAGGAATATCAGAAGAACACAAACAGGCTGCAGTGTCAGCTGAAGGCTACACAATATTCCTTTTCAGACGCAAATGTTTTAGACACTTTTGCAGGCTAGGATGCTATATGAAGAAACGATAAGAGAACGCATATGTAAGACAGGGAGGTAGTTTTCTGTATATATTTTAGTCCCTTTAACAGTGGAAAGCATACATTTTAATGATTAGCACATATATTGTAATGCACGCACTTCCGTCAAAAGGGCCAGGAGGTCCATGTAACATTTAAATGCTATGCTAGTCTTATTTTAAGGGCTTAAATGGGTCTTAAATGGTGCATAAGGCTTATGCTGGCCTTGGGTGTAAGGGCACAATTCACCCTGAAAGAAGAGTCCAAACATAAGTCTCATCGCAGCTGCAATATTCATTTCTGGAATGCACCCAGCAGGTCTTATCCAAGCCACTACAGACAGGCAGTTTGAGTTTTTCCAGTTCCTAATGATTACACAGTATCCTGGAGTCAGTTGGACAATTTCCACCGAGAGTGAAACTCTTTGTATTTAATATCCCCTTAAAATAAAAGTGGTATAAGAGGAGGGCCTCAGTCTTTTTCTTCTTTTATTGCTGTTGTTGAAAAGGTTTAGCCGACAGGGATTGGAGCACTGGGCAAAACTACAAAATATGCAGTACATCCTGTTACACCAAAGTAGGCAGATCCACTCCCGTAACAACCAGACTGGTACAATGGAAGACTTTGTCTAGTGTTCCTGACCACACGGTACTATAGTGTGCACGGTATTTCATTATCGTTTCCATTTCAGGAAGTTAAATAGTGGAAATCTCTAATGACTCCATTTTCACCATTGTAAAATGAATGGGTAAATCTCCCTGGAGCTCTATTACATGATACTGCGATATACCACAGGAAATTATTTCCCTCCTTACTGGGCACCCAGAATATCGTCAAACATGAGTCTTGAAAATCTTCAGCAGCCATGTTGCAAAGAAATTTGGAAAAAAAAAAAAAAAAAAGAAGTGTCTAGCACTTATAACATATGGACAGAGCAGAGAACAGCTTGTTCTTAAGTTGATCTGAACAACTGGTCCTTT
>NW_008825109.1:17629923-17631998 GCF_000699105.1 Pygoscelis adeliae
CAGGAGAAAAAACAGAGCAGGTCCACTAGACAACAACCTTACCTCCACTACACATCATGCTACAAAACGTCATTCCTATCTCTTGTGACCTTGAACAGATTTACAAAGCAGTATACAAAACACGCACCCATGGAGGCAGCCTACCTTTCATGGTGTTAGGAGAACAGGGCAAGAAACCTCTAAATGAACCCAAACTTTTGCTCTCCTATGTATGTAGTCTGAGTTACAGAGATTTCATCATAGCCTCAAGGCTGTTTCCCAAATTACCTACCCTTGCTCAGAACCCTTCTGCTTCTCTGCTCCCTTGTCTGTAATATTTTCAGATTTTTTTTTCTCCCAAGAGGACATTTTGAAATGTGCATGTCATGGTCCAGATCATAACCACACCAGGCAACCTTCTTTCTTCCCTGACATTTGCTGGGTTTTATATTCTCCAATATGAACTGAAAAATGTGTGTACTCAAGCCCTTGCCAACAAACAGCATGACTTTCCATGGTTCATAAAAACTCACCCATCCCCTGTGTGGGAAAACCATTCTCCTTTGCACAGAGCAGGAGTTCACTACTTCAAAACACATAAACCATATGGTGACATGTTTTAAAAGAAAACATAACAAAACAATGTCCCACCCATGACCCTTCCCAACAAAAACCCACCCTTTTCATCCTGGAAAACCAACCAGTGCAATCACCTGGTCTACCACAAGGTTCCAGCTGCCGCTGTGTGAGGAAGGGTGAGTGTTAGCACCATGTTTGTGTTTGGCAGCTGAAAGTCAGCCTGTTGTCAGCCTTGCCACCTTCTTCTTTGGTCACTGACTTATGCGCAAGGCAGGGGAAAGGCAGAAGGACTTTAAGGGGTGGTTTGTGCTTGAGCCTCTTCCCCTGCTGCAGCTGGGAAGCTCTCAAACCTGAGCCTCCAGGCATATGTGCAGGAACGTGCACATAAAGTTTGGAGTCAATGTACGTTTGGGCTCAAGAAGGTTCGGTTCACACCCGAAATACTCAGCTTGACCCACTTGACTCATTAAAACCAAGATTTTGATATTTCCAGGGAAGAGATGACAGCCTTCGGTAAGGTGTTCCAATGCTTATTAACCTTAACTGTTAAAAAGTTGCATCTGACTTCTAATCTGAAGTCATTTAGCCGCTGTGCCCAGCCATCACACCTTGTTAAACTTTTGCCTGCTAGTCTGAAGAATCTGCTACTTCTTTTTCCTAGTTAGTAAAATTATAGATAATAGCCATGTCACTCTAACATTTTCTTTGGGAGAGTAAAACACAATAAGGACCTTGTGCCTATGCGAAGATCTGTTTTTCAATATTTCAGTCATTCTCAGGGTCCTTGTAGCCTCCTTCAATTTCTCAAAATTCTTTCTAAGCTGTGGATGTTGCAGGTGGACAAAGCAATGCTGCTCATGCCAATGTAAAATACACGTACAACCTGACTTGCCATGACTCTGTTGGGGAAAGCACCACACTAGGAACTCACATTAGCTGATTAACAGCAGCAGCTTCTCCCTTTGCTTTTGCAGAGTCCCTGCTTCTCTGGAGAAAATGTTCCTCTTCTAAGGTAATGGCTTATAGCCTTTGTTTCCAGATGTACTGCTTTGCTCAATACTTATTCTTCAGGATCCTAAATTCTTCATGTCAGTGTCCAGCCCATTTTAAAGCTTAGACTGCCTCCCAAACTTATTTTATGATTTTGTGTCTATTTCCAGGTCACTGATAAAAATATTAAATTGTGTTGTGCCAAGAATTGTGTTCTCTGGTATGCAGCAGAAAAGTCTTGCTTGATAATGAGCGCTTCTTTACAATCACATGTTGAGGTCTATCAGTTTCCAATACAGTCAACATTTGCTGCATATTTTCTATGCCTAGGCAAATCCACATGAACCACACTGAGCAACTACACTGTAATAAGGCTGAATAATAGTTCTCTGTTGCATAGTCACTTCCTTCTTCTTACCCTTTGTCTGCTGGAACATTTGTCATTCAGGCCCAGGGCTGCTGTCTAGAATCATAGAATAATAGAATCATTAAGGTTGGAAAAGACCTCTAAGATCATCGAGTCCAAC
>NW_008825109.1:17632392-17638219 GCF_000699105.1 Pygoscelis adeliae
CCTCACCAGTGCCGAGTACAGGGGCACGATCACTTCCCTACTCCTGCTGGCCACACTATTTCTGATACAGGCCAGGATGCCATTGGCCTTCTTGGCCACCTGAGCACACTGCCGGCTCATGTTCAGCTGGCAAAGAACATCACTGTTGAGGTCCCACAGAGCAAAATCAGGCTTCCTGAGTGGCACTGACAAAGATGTGACCTCACTCCAGCTCTGTTTTGTCTGCTCATACATGGTTCTACTTACAGGGCTCAGATAGCACCTTCCTCCTGTACTTTAGAGAGACATAAAACCCCCTGTCTTTCCATGTTTGCATCTTCTGAAGAACTCTTCTTGGTAAATTCTCATTACAGTTTTTTTTTCTTCTTACTTAGAACATCTGTCTACACTTTTGTGTGATCTTTAAGCCATCGCTCCACTCATTCGTCCAGTTCAGACCAATTTCTAGTGAAGAGCAATATAGCAGTCTCACTGTTGAGTTTTAAGGAGAAAACATTTAGTGGGTGAGGAAAAACTGCATATCCTTGACAAAAAACCTTAATGCATATCGTTGTGCATAAGCTGTACTTTTCCTTGGGAAGTAAAGGCTGAGTGAGGTCCTATATTCTGGTGGTTTTTTTTTTTTAATCTGTATGCTCATTTACAGTGATATGGAGTAGTCCCCTTTATAACTATCCAAGGAATTATGATGCAGCAGAGTCTTGCTCCCAGTTTGCACAAGAGGAAATTAATGACTGCATGAAATGCAAGGCAGTGGCTTATCAGACTGTCTGCTCTCTGCAGTATAACCCTCACGGACCTTTCTCCTCTCTCATTTGGCTAAACCTGTTTTAACAAGCACCTGGAACGGTTCAGCTCAGATGTTCCTGCTGTTCCTGCTCTGTAAACCCAGAGTGACTCCTTTACATATTTCTCTTGAAGCAGTGACTCTCATGGGGCAGAGGCAAAATTCCAAAACAAAGCAAGCAGACGCTGCGGGTCCGTGAAAGCCACATGAAGTTGGAGCTCTGATGGCTTTCATTATGTTGTGGTGTGTGTACCCTCTGTTCGTATGGCCTGGTGAATTTTAGTAAGCTCTGCCATTATTTTGAATTTCAAACTCTTTCTGCAGATTTGAAGGCACTGTGTGTACATGTATATTTGCCTGCACATGGTGGGGATTTTGTTTTATTTTTTAATGTCGGAAAGCAGAACACTTTCATCTTCCAGCCTCTTTACTTACACTTTGCTGGGCTACCAGGGAAACACTAGGAGAGTTATTGGTCAAAAGCTCTTATAGTAAAAGTTTGTAATGTTTCCCAGTCGTAAATGTTGTGGGAAAGAGGTGAATTCCTTTCAAGTTCTGAATCAGATTCTTTTTTTCCTTCAACCCATTCCTCAGATCTGGGGAATTCCAAAAAGAAGGGTTTTCATACTGAAACCAAACCCATCTATATTGTTAATGGAACTGTCAAACTGCTGTTTTTACAATGTGTGATTCAGAGAACTCAGCCACCCACACGCTAACTGTAACCGCAAGAGGCAACACTTCAGAGCATCCTATCTGAGAATCCATCTATATGGACATTTCAGACAGACCTGAGGCTCCTTTGCTTATGCTTCGAACTGCCTGGATGTGAGCCAGCTCTAATTTAGAAGTCCTGCAGACATGTTAGCTCAGTTCTGTGTTTGACCTAATATCAAAGCCCTTGCAATCATCTGGATTCAGATGATGCCTTGTAGGTAAACCTCAGTCCTCAGGTGATTCAGAGTTGCGTTGCCTCTGTGGATGTCAGAGGAATTTTACCTCAGAAGAAAAACATGTAAGGGAGTACGTGTTTTTCTGCTTTCTGTTATGCATGTGGCATAACCATTGCTCTTGCTCAACAGATTTTTCTGCAAAACTGATGCTTAGTCTACAGCCAGTTTCAGGGAGCCTCCTTGCACCCAGCAGCCTCCCTGTTGATCATGAATCAGCTTACTAACAACCCCCACCCGTGGCCCATCTTCCTCTCCCTTCCTTTGTACCCACTCAGGCCTGGCCAAAATCCAGTCCCCAGCCAAAGCCTGTAGGACTCCTTTCCTAGTGCACATACTTTACAGATAAAAAAAGTAAGACTTGCATCAGAAGAAAAACAACCAGAAATCCCCTGCCTGTGGTCACGTGTCACACCCAGAAGCAATACCAAGGGCTCTTGGCTCTCAGCCTCGGCAGGCAACAAGTTTGCACCTGAATCATTTGGAAGCAAAATCTTTTCAGGAAAAAGGCATCCGGTCCAAAATATAGTATCAATTCCTTTGTTTAGTTTAGCTGAATCCCATGGTTTTGCATTTTCATCCTTCAGTCCTCCCTACCAGAGAAACAAATCTCCGGTAATTTGAACACATGTATGCTCTTCACTAACTCCCAACACTGGTAACTTGTTCCATATTCTCAGTAACATTTGCATTAAATAGTTCTGCCACGTTTCCTGCTTGCTTCAAATGCAGAGAAACAGATGGGTAAACAAAGCAAAGGACGGCTATGTCTCACTGCACTTGATTTTTTTGTTTGGAATCTATGCAAACTTTGGGACTAATTAGGTCATTTTAAAATAAGGGAGATTCCTGTAAAACCTTTTTTTACTTCTTCAAACAAAATGAAATGTGGAAGCATTCTGGATTACAGCATGTAAACTGATGTGGAGATAAGATAGGCTTTGTTTTGTTTGAGACTCAGAAAGACACTTTAGGTAAAGTTCCTTGTTGTTGGCAGCCTACTTACCTTACCGAAATGCAATTTAAAGTTATCATTTACAAGCTTTTTTCACAACACTTTTACAGAAGTAGGAGGAAAGTGGTAGTGGGAAGTCTTTCTATGGGAGGTTTGCTGAAGGATTATGAAAATTTTGTTACACTTAAAAACCAGTGCAGAATAACTGTTCTGCTGTTTTTTTCTGAAAAGTCAGACCCATGGACGACTCTGTCTTTCACATTATGTTGATACTGTCTGTACCTTTGAGAAAACCACCCAAAATGAAAACAGAAATAATGAAACCTCTCTATGTAAAAGGGTGTATTCCAGAACGTTGTTAGGTAGTGTTTTAATCTGGGGCTGAGACAACTGGTATTTTACTGACTTGAGCGACAGTGCTTAATGACTGTTAACAGTATCCAGTGACTATGAATGTTCAACCTGTATTTGCTTTGCTTTCTCTTTTGCCTCTGACTGCCTCCACTGAAGAAGGCAAGAAAACCCTTCTGAAAGGCCGGGAGATCTTTTTGCAAAACCTTTGCAAAAAAGCTGGGAGGTCTTTGTGACATTTCAGTGCGTTTGTTACACCCTGCTCTTTCCAGATCTCCTACCTCCAGCTGGCAGCTGTTTTCTTAAAATGTCTTAAATGCTGCCCTGGCTGTGTGGGTCGACTGGTTCCTTCCACCTCTTTCCGATGCCCAAGAGGCTGTTTGCCTCCAGCAGCATCCCTCAGGGAAGGACGTGTTTGACTTGTTGCTCTACCTGGAAGCCCTTCACTGCCACAGAGCTGTGGAGGGAGCAGGGATGAGATGGGGCCTACTTGTTGGAAAGCAGGAGACCAATTGCTGAAAAATAACTTCACAAAATAAAGAAGTTGCCTTTAGCTTAATGGCTACAGGTTATTCGTGGTTTTGAAGGGCTACGACCTTTCCTTGTTGTTTAGCACAACAACAATAAAAGTTCCTCAACTGAAAATAAATACAGATTTGGTACCTGGAAAGGCTAATTTCTGCTTCCATAGATTTAAGAGGCTGCAACTCTTGATCAGAAATTTTCCGGAAACTGGACAACTCTCCAAGCTGAAGGCCCACAGTAAAGTGGTCTTGAAATATCCAGTGCCTCTTGTATATACATGAAAATCTGTAGACATTCTGGTTTTAGCACTGTGTTTGGTAAATAAGCATTTTCAAAAGCTAGTTTTTTTATACCCTGCCACTGCTATGCTTTTTTATTGCAAATTTCTCTACTCCTTCTCTGGCCACCAAGTAGTCACAGCAGGAAGCTATGCAAATTCAGTAGATAAACATGAAATCAGACTAATAACAGGTGAAATTCTTCATAAAGGGATTTACACCAGGCAAGGAGCCTGGATGGCATCTATTTCTCCAAGGTCCTCTTTATCAGAGGATTTGAGACTCTCAGTCATTTGCTGCATGGCACCGCAGCACAGGGAAGTTAATCTTACTCTTCTTTCCAAGTCAAGCAGCTGAGAAAAGCTGATATTGTAACATCAGGTGTTGTGGCCAGAGTCACGTGGAGAAGCCTGGGATGGAGGAACAATCCCCTAGAGCCCAGGTGAGCCCAGTAACAAGGCTGTTTTCATTTCAACAGGGACAGAAAGTCACCTCAGTGAGTAGCCGAGGACGGATATATCAGACTGACCTAGGAACACAGTGACTCCCATTATAAAAAATTGTTTCCTCTGAAACCTACTGACGGCCTGTAAGACAGGAGAAGACTGGGCTGCAGTCCTGGGCACGGCAGGTATGAGAGCTGGGAGCGCTGTCCTTGAGGCTGGGGCTGGCGAGGAGCTGCCTTGGCCCCTCCACCTCCTCCAGTCACCCTGCTCGCTGCACAGACCCTGCCGCACCCCAGGTGCAGATGCAGGGCAGCTGCCTGTCAGCAGGGAAGGGGGCAACGTTGATGCCTTTAAGGATCTTCTGGCCCCCTCATTAACCATTGATTGAACACCCCTCCACCCCCCCTTTACTTCATACTGCCTCAGGGCCTTGTCCTTCTCTTTTTTTTTACTGTGTTTGGAGTCAGGTTTTCAGCCCCTTGGCTTGCAGATTCACCGGTGATCAAAGTACACACAAAGAAGTGAGCAGGCAGGCTGGTGTCATGTCAGCTGGACCTCCTGGCTGAACCACGGTACACTGAGGGGCCTCGAAACTGAGGGAAAAGAGAAATCTTTCAGAACTCAGATTTTCTTTTCTTTTGTTTTAGGTCTTGGGATTATTCAGGATGTGTTGAATATGGCAGACCCTTACCCAAAATCCATAAGCGTCCAAACTTGCAATGAGCTGGAGTTGGAGTACCTACAAATTACCTATATGAAAGCTTTTGGGAAATGGCAGCAAAACCTTCTCCACAGGTTCTCACAGTCACATTCCAGGTAAGTGCCTGAGGCCTTTCTGGAAATCCTAAATGCCATTGAAACTCACTGAGAAATGGCTATGGAGTTTTCTAAAACCCCAAATAATTTAGGAATACATTTAGTAATCCCTTGGAATGGTATGCTTTGGAAAATCCCAGCAATGTGGATTTATCATTCCAAATCAGAGATGGTTGTGGAAAGCCTGTGAAAAGGCGAGTCTTTTTAGTTGTCCTGGAAGACCTCAGCTAGCATATTTTATCATCTTCTCCTGCATCTCTACCTCAATTTGTTCTCAAATCTTGGAACAAAAGAACTCTTTGGTACCCAACCAATTCAAGAACAGTTTTCCTACATATGAAATTGCATGTCTGAAAGCATGTGCCTCTTGAATCTATTAATATTATTGCTATGATACTGAAAAGGTTCTATTTCATGCATTTGATATTAGGACTATGCTGACAGATCTACAGCTTTGCCTTATAACAGTACTTGAAGAAGTAAGATTTCACTAAGCATTTTTACATGACACAATTTGATTTTTATCATTCTGTTTGCCTAAAGCCACCGAGGCGAAGGGCTCCGAAGCGGAGGATCGCGCCGGGGGACCCTTCCTGAAGCGGCAAAACCGCGGCAAAACCCGCAAAAAGCAAAGGCGCAGGGAGGGAGAGCGTGCCCCAGCCCCCCACCCCGAGCCGGAGGAGGGAGCTCCTGACGAGCGGCAGCTCTGACTCAGCGTG
>NW_008825109.1:17641922-17648030 GCF_000699105.1 Pygoscelis adeliae
GCATCCTGGCCTGTATCAGAACTAGTGTGGCCAGCAGGAGTAGGGAAGTGATCGTGCCCCTGTACTCAGCACTGGTGAGGCCGCACCTCAAATACTGTGTTCAGTTTTGGGCCCCTCACTACAAGAAGGATGTTGAGATGTTGGAGCATGTCCAGAGAAGGGCAACGAGGCTGGTGAGGGCTCTGGAGAACAAGTCTTATGAGGAGCAGCTGAGGGAGCTGGGGTTGTTTAGCCTGGAGAAAAGGAGGCTGAGGGGAGACCTCATCGCTCTCTACAACTACCTGAAAGGAGGCTGTAGCGAGGTGGGGGTTGGTCTCTTCTCCCAAGTAACTGGCGAAAGGACGAGAGGAAATGGCCTCAAGTTGCGCCAGGGGAGGTTTAAATTGGACGTGAGGAAAAATTTCTTTACTGAAAGAGTGGTTAAACATAGGAAGAGGCTGCCCAGGGAAGTGGTTGAGTCCCCATCCCTGGAAGTATTTAAAAGATGTGTAGATGAGGCGCTTAGGGACATGGTTTAGTGGGCATGGTGGTGTTGGGTTGACGGTTGGACTCGATGATCTTGGAGGTCTCTTCCAACCTTACTGATTCTATGATTCTATGATTCTATGATTCTAAACAAAAGCAAACTTGCATAATTTTTCCTTTACTGATGTTAGTTGTACAAATATTTACTGACTCACCTAAGCCAGGGTTTCAACTAAAACAGTTTTTTTCCAGCTAAATAAGGTAATTTAAACGGTCATATACCATTAAAAAGAAGAATTTTCACTTCAAAACCAAATTTACTTCCAAACATAAGTTTTTCTTTTGGTGAAAGGGAGGGTAATTTGCTACATCCACTCTTGAACTATGTTTTATTTTATAATGCAGTAAATAAATTCTTTTTGCTACCCATCAACTCAAATCCAATTAAAATGGCATTGGTATATGATCAGCCTGTCCAGAACCTCATTCTGCTGTTTTTGTTCAGAGCAAAAGGATGAGTAAAATGTCTCTAAAGGTTGTTTTATCTAGGCTGACATTATAAAATGAGCACTGTGTTTTTTCATTTGTTTGTTTGTTTTGCTGGAGGTGTGGACTTGTATCCAGGTTCCCAAATAATGCAAAAAATACAATCTCATCAGTGAAAAGATGCACAGCGTACAGCAGTCTTTGTTTTAACAACAAGGAACCAGGGAAACTGGAGGAGATCCATCCTACAGGAGGAAGGGGTAAGGAAGGCACCCATTGTGCAGGCTGCCTGAGAGGCCACGAGCATAATGTAAGCTCTATTTGTAAGGATTTTTTTTCTCCTGTTCCCTCATTTTAGCTTTGGTTTAAAAAATAAAATAAAAAAGTATAATGCCATTAGTCACAGCTTTGTTAGAAGGAAGCCAGCACTAAATCTTTCTTCCTCTTAGGCCCTGCTTTATATTTTGGTGATGTGAAAAATGAGATCTGAATGCAAATGGGCCCATTGTTTATTCTGACCTTCTTTTCTATTTTTCTCTATATTTTTAGTTTAAACGTAGCACTGATTGTCTGTTTCTAAGGCCATGATTAATGAGAACAGCCCACATCCTTAGCAAAACCAGGAATGACTCCTTGACATTTTCCAAGTCTGTACCAGATACAATATTCCCTAACTGCAGAGGAGTCATCCAGATGACCTCAGTGGTTTTGAGCTCAGACCCAAGGTGTGTGGTGGAATGTGCAGAAGAGAGGATCTGGATCAAATTCCTCTTTAGTGTCTATTTTACAGAGGAAGGAACTGGTTAGTGGGCCTTCCCACCTCAGGTCTCAGTGCGCAACAATTTCATCATCCAAGAAAGAGAGGAGAGTTATGAAGAGTCTCTAACTGCTGTTTTCAAAAGAAATGCTTTTCTAATGCCTCTGCACTAGAAGCATCTGTTCTTATTTATGAAGTTTTCCATATATAAGAGGATATCACACATTTTAATTCTGGAGAGCTTATTCCGGATTGAAAAACAACAAAAACAAAAAAACAACGCATGAAAGGAAAAAAAACAATCTCACACCATGGAAATGTCTCCAAAGAAAGAGAGACCGGGTGCCTGGCTCCTTGGCGAGGTATTGTCACCCAGGCTGGCCCCAGTTCAGCAAAGCACTCAAGTGCATCTGTAAGCCCCGTTCACTCCAGTGGACCATTAAGCCTGGACTTACATTGGACTTTCTGTAACAGCTGCTGAACAAACTCGTAATACTGCCTCCCCCACAACGATGCAGGGAGAAACCTGATTAAAGCTGATGTAAGAGACTACTAGGGAAAGCCAAGTGCTCTGTACAACAACAAGTTTTATTGATCTCATAAAACTCAGGAACTCTTCTGTTAGCCAGCCACCTATTTTTGACTGCCATATACAAACAACTAATCTACTATTCACATATCTAAAGACATAGAGCACTCTTGCAGTAAGTCCCAGCATTTAAAGTACTCCATAAAAGAAACATCAGGAGACTCCCCACTTGTGCACCTACGTAAACATTGTCTCTCATTTGGGTATGTCTAAGAGCATTTAGGCTGCCAAAGGTTACTCTGGCTGCTGACTGCCTCGTGCTCTTGCACCATGCAGCAGAGGTAACAAGGTTGGAGAGCCTCTGCAAGTGATTACAGTGCTCACTGCAACCCTGAATTGCCAGGATAAACCCTCCTCTCTCCATCACCGCTGACCACTCTTACATAGCTCCCTAACAGTTGATCAGGGAACGAACCACTGCAAGTTTTAAAGTTGCGCTGCTTTTTGGGGAGTATTCAGGCGTGTGAGATTTCCAAGTTGGCAGTATGGAGAAAAACAAGGCTGTAGTAGAAAGTGACCTAGGATGGTGGAGAGAAAAAGGATGAAGAAGGGAAGTCCTGTTCTGGTATGTCACCCATGTAACCCACTATTATTACCTGTATAGTTATATTTATTAATTTACAGAGTAACTAAAATTTGTTTCATTGCTCTTGTCCTGGTTGTGCAGGGGGCTAGCTAGTTCCTTGCACTGACAGGTTTCAACGTCAGCTGAAATCAGATACTAGAGGAAATGAACTGGTTTTATGCGTGTGTAGAAGGGTTGCTCAGGCAGGATCTATGTTTATTAAAGCACTGTCTGGCAATTCTCATAGGGTGTCTTTATAACTTGTGAACCTTTAATACAAAAGGAGATTCAAAATACAATCAAGAATACAATGGGGTTTACGGGTTCATGCAGTTATTCATCTCCAATCCTATAATACATCCTTACAGGGTGACTTGCATGATCCTGGCCTGATTCTACAACCCTATTCATATGGAAACACATATGTTCATGTGAATAACTGTTTAAAATCAATGATATTTTATTACATGGTTTATACATTTCAGAATCAGACCTTCTGAGAAAAAGACAGTATTGTTTGCAGACAAAATAGTCAAGACAGCAAAGTATTACTTACGCTCAAATGACCAAATGGGAGACTATGTATGAATTTCTTTCATGTGGGGAAAACAGTCCAAATATAATATTTCTAAGGTGAAGGGAGAATATTTTAAAAAAATTGGTCACTTGAATTTAGAGGCATAAAAATAAACCTTGGAGAGGTGTGAAGTGGTCATCTAGTTCATGTCTCTGTTGAGGACTGGCTTGTAATGAGAAAGAATGAAAGGAAAACTTTGGTGTTAATTAAGTTTATTAACATAAAATACACTTTTACTAGTTGGTGATAAGTTCTCACATTCCTAGAAGAAAAAGACAGTTCTGTACTATATGGCCAATAAGGGGTGTCATCAGCATGTGATTTCTTTGAATACTTGTTTTTTTTTCAATGTATACAATAGTTTTCCATTTCTGAACCAAAGATAATTTTTGTTGACTAGGTATCCTAGTACAGAAAACTTATAGTGGGCAGGTAATTATATTTTCATTTGTGTTTAATTGCTACTACTTATTCTATTAAAAAAGGTATTCTTTGAATATGTTAGACTCCCTCGCTCAGCAATGTTATCAGTTATTCAGAGCAGATAATTTATGAGCAAACACAGACTACATCTGGGATGAAAAAACTATAAATCTGTAATATCTAATAACATGGTTTGTTGAAAAAAAGTAATTTGGAATTAGTAACCTTAAATACAAATTTGTCTCTGATACCAATAAAACCTTTTCCCTAGGAAGAGCTTATTCTATGGCAATCGGCTTCTCTTCTGAGCCTGGAAAGAAAAACAATTTCTCACTCCCACTAAACTGAATCCTGAAAGACAGAATTTTCACCTCCCCACCGTTGCTGATCCAGTCTCTGGAATAAATTAAACCATAGAAGCTTTAACTAGGGAGGACTCACAGTGTCTGAGCCTGCTTAGTGAATTGCTTGTAACAACAGATTCTTGGCATCAAAAATTATTTGAGGTGCTCTTTCCATTGTAAAAAGGATTAATAATAACCAAATATTGCTAGTTGATTTCTCCAGAGTCCTTAAAGGGTGGAAACAGTGTGTAGATGAGGTAGAACCCTTCACTACTCTCAGTATTCAAAACCCTGCTGGGTACTCATAGTCTTTGAAATGTCTGCTTTTAATTATGCACACTGCCTTTCTGCCAGATAGCAGGTGGAATAGCTTTCAATTCAAGTGGGAGCTAATATAAACTCCTCTCAGCAAAGTCTCTTCAAGGGGATTCTCTTTCAAGGCTGCCTGTATCAAGCTGAGACTCTAGGTATGCGCAAGAAAATACTCTCCTTTCAGTTAATTGCACAAGAAATAAGGTCTTCTCCGTAGTACTGATAAAATTCAGGAAAACTCATATGTCCCCAGCTCCTCTCTTATCTGTCCACTAGCCAGCTATGTGGCTGTGCTGTACTTTGGTGAAATAACATTATCTCTTTGTATCCAGTCTGGCATAACTAATGTAGACCTGCCGTTCTCGTTCATTCTCACCTTAAATTTAATCTGTCAGGGAAACTTTTTCTCCTGTTACGGCAATTTTTTCCAGGTTTTCCCTGCATTGTCTGTGGACAGAATGAACACAGCTGCACACGCAGGCGTGACTGAAAGTCAGGCATTCAAACTCACTATTTCATCTGCATGTGCCAAAGGGCTTTTGTGCACAGGCAACTTGTTGACAGACATAAGGAGGTAGAGGTTTGAAAATTCCTGGAGATATTATTACACTATACCATGAATATCTGTCAAGAATCAGGAGAAATCCTACAGGCCCAGGGTCTGATCCTCCAAAATGACTCACAGAACTTTAGTAAAGTTTAGTTAAAGAAGACACAGCTGATTACAGACTAAAAGAACATTACGTTTTTAAAGCCCCAATTCAAGAAAAGGCAGGCCCTGAGTATGGGTCTAATTGCTTTTCTGAATAAGTGTAAATTGAAATAAAAACCCAGCCAAATGAAAACAACCTAACAGTTCCAACCTCCCATAATCCTCTCATCCCCTTGGTTTCATCTACAACTAGTTCCTCTGGTGTGGATGGGAGGGGAGAGATTGTGAGAAGATGGCATGTGCTGACCACAGCTACAGCTTTAAAAAGTGTTAATATTTGTCTTGAAAATGAAAAATATAGGACACCGCCACTCAGTAACTGGATTTTACTATGAAAATTATAGTCACCAATCCTACTTATGACATGTTGACTCCGTTGTCAAGTACAGCACAGGAGTTTTTCCAGTTGGTTTTACAAGCCTTGGTTTTACAAGCAAAGCAGGAACAGCTCTCAAGGGTAGGTGTATAAAAGCAGCAGATACTCCACACCACAGACTCATTTTTTATTTGAGAAGAAGCTTTCCCCAGAAAAGATGAGTCTTCTGTTGTTGTGAGGTCGTAATTAAGAAGAATGCAGTCAGGAACTTACTATCTCTGGAAGGGGTCTGTAATATAAGCAGGAGAACAGCAAATGTAAGTGGAGGGGGGACTAGCAAAAGTAAGAAGGAAGGAGACTATTTGCATTTTGTTCAACAAGGCTGTTTTGAAAAAAACTGCAATAACAACAGTTCTTAACTTCAGTGTCCCAGAGGTTATTACATTTCTTTCCCAAACTCTTAAAAAGTCGGTTTCTTATACAGGTATTAGCATTTCTCAGATCAAGTAACCAGCTCCTCAGCTATTGTACAGAGATGTCACTGTCAATTTTTATTAGTTGG
>NW_008825109.1:17648110-17662028 GCF_000699105.1 Pygoscelis adeliae
AGGCTTAAGTGGGGTTTGAGATGGGTATAAGCTCTTTGCAAAGCCTGAGGAACAGCTGGCATGCAATGTAAGCATTGTTCAACCAGCATATAACAATCCTGTGTCTGCTCCCCTTACACGAACACCCTCATGAAGAGCCTGTTAATCCCTGCTGTGACACTGAGCACCATAAACGGCATGAGCGCCATAAACAGGGTAACTGAAGCATGCACAGGACTATGAAAAAACTTACATGTGATAGTGAAACCTAGCAAACTGTAAAAAAAACCCACCCCAAAATATGTGAAGTAGAATAGTAGGAGTGATTCCACTGCTGTTAAAGGCCCTCTCTATCTTCAGCACTGTGATGAAATATCGTATGACTGTAAGACTCCTCCAAAGGCAGGCTTGACTCTTTAATGCATTTTGTGCACAAGACACTTCATATAGAGACTGTGTTCATTTAGGTAGTTATTAAAAACTGTGTATAACTGTTGAAGAAAAATATCAGTTAAATGTATGACAAGAAAATCAGACCAGGTGTGTGCAGCAGTTATGATGGCAGGCAGTATTCCTTGAGCACAATTGTTTACTGCCATTTCAGAAATCATCTATTACTATGGTACCTGAGCCCTCAATGTAGGATACTGATGTAAACAATTTAGGAAAAGTACTATATGCCCAGATTGTTCCAAAACACATGCCAATGCAGAGGTTTTTCACATGTATCCATCTCATACTTTTAATAATAAGAGGAAATAGCTTTGACGTGCAAAAGCCAGTTGAAAGTAACTCACAAATTCAAAGGAATTATTTACACTTGAAACAACCTTCAACCAACCCCACAAATTGCTCCCATCTCTCACCCTCTTGTACTGAAATTGTGGTGTGTTAAGAGTCATCCCATGGTCTAAGAAAAAATCAGGCCCCATATAGTGATAAAATATCTGCTGCTTTCCTTAAATACTATTCTAGTCCTACCAAAGTGAAGCAGAGATTAAGTTTTAATGTAATAAGCTTAATTTTTTTTTTTTTTTCTGTCTTGGTTTATGTCAAAACTGTAATGGTATTTGAGCTTTTTTTCAAAGACATGTAATTGCCCAGATGATAAAGCAGGACACTGTGACAAAAGGCATAATGGAAGGAATGTGCTTCACTTCTCACCTGTCTTTCCCAAAATGTGCTGGCAGCCAAGTATGATATTTGAGACAGTTTCAAAAGAATGCTTCTCTTCTCAAATAAAAGGAAGCTTTATTCAGATACTCTTTTTAATTCCAAAGCCCAAAACAAGCCACACACTTAACATCCTCAGAAGCTGGGCTGGATTGAAATGGAAATATTGGAGCCAGCACACGTGTTGCTACTTCTTTTGGCTCTATAATTAAAAAAAAAAAAATCATTATTAAATCTGCTAAAGTTTTGCATGGTCCTCAGTGACCTGAAACTCCGGGAAGGCAATAAAGTTGAGAGTGCTCAGCCTCTTCTGGGAATCTCCATATGGTACCTGACAAGCACACGGCTTCCTGACATCTGCTGAAGCAGCAGTACCTGCGAAGCTGTGACGCTGCTTGAACTACTGGGAGAGCGCTGGAATCCAACTCTTTAAAGATGAACATCACAAATATCCCAATATATCAAGTAACTCCTGACATCTGTAGACAGGAGAACCGCTTAGCATCACAGTACTGGGTAAGAACAAGCACAGAAATACATCTTTAAATTTAAATGGAAACAGACATAAGCATATATCTTGCTCAAATTTACCCTTGAAATTTCCAGTCATTGCAGTGGGTTGCAAACAAATCTGTTACCCTTGCAAGAGGCTGTTCAAGACCAAAGAATGAGTCCTGATATTTAATCTGACTTGAAAATGACTTCCTTAAGCTTTTTTTTGGGAAAAAAAATGTAGCAAAAGCATCTAATGTAGTCACAAAACTGTATAAGATAACATTTACATAGGTCACTGAGAAATTTCTCAAGATTTACCAGCACATCTTTTTTTTTTTTGTTTCCCACACCTCCATCCCTTCAGAAAGTTGGGAGTTTTCACAGAAAAACACCCAGACCCTGTGAACATGTGCTTTCCTTTTAAAAAGATAACAAAAATTTCTTTGAAAAAAACAAATACTTTCAGCTGAGAACTATTTTTTTTTCACGGTTTTGACAGATTCAGACTGTTGATGTTTTTTTTATAGCTGCCAGCATCTTGTTTTTATTTCTTTTTCAAAGCTTAAATTTGATTTTATAATGAACAGTTAACATTTTCAATCAAAAATTTTCTTGTGAACATCAGTAGTTTTCAGCAGAGAGCGAAAGTTTTCTCTCCTGCCGTGCTCGTATCTGTTCTGTATTTATTGTTCTCTCTCCCAGTGGAAAGAGGAAGGGAGAAGTAAGAATAAATACATGAGAACCAGAATCAGTCCAGCAAGAATGGCTTTGCCACATCCCGGCTTCTCACCCAGCTCCTCTAATGAAGCGTCTGTCACCTCATGGCTTTTCCCTCTGTTGGTTTACCATCACACCTTTATTTCCACAGCAGGCTCCATGGCTTGTTTGTAGCTGTAACCAGCGGAAGACCAGAGCTCCATGTGGTCCTGCCCGTCTCACAAGGCAACGAGGTACAAGCATTATCCTGAATACCTTACGCTATTAAACTATTCTAAATTGTCATAAATTTGCATGGCTCTTTCTCCAGATCATTTGTAACCTAAACTGGATCACACTCAGACTTTAAGGGAATTAGTAAAGAAAAGGAGCAAAGGGTTTTCTACAGCTCTGTTTTGGTTCAGAGCAGTAGTACGGCTTGGAAGCAAACTCCCTTGCTTGCCCCCACTTGCTGCACTTCATTTCTGTTCTCAGGGTGGTTTCAGGACCTGTGAACAGGTTTCATTTCAGTGGCACCTAAGGCAGATGGTCTCTTCCAGTTGCACACCAAACGCATTCCAGCTCCTAATGGAGACAACAACCCAGAGCAACAACGCATCCTTTTGACAGATTCAGACATGATGGGGGTGGTGTGTCCAGCAACCCAGACTTAATTTAGTCCAAGGTAAAACCACTATGTTGCATACAATGTACATGTAGGGGACTGAGCACCATCTTCCCTTGCAGTGTCAAACTAACGTAAAGTAGCCAGAAAGTGTTAAATATGTATTTGCAGAATTGGCCAAATAATTTGGTCTCTGCTGGGGAGTTTAAGCTTTCAATTTAAAACATGCTAAAACCTTTAATAACAATGACATAATTACTCTTATTAAACCGCCATTATTTTTATTTTAAGTTTGCTACTGAACAGTTATTACTTTATAAAGCACTTTCATACTCATAACTAAAGTAGTTGTCAACAGGTGCATTTTACTATGTATTCACCTTGTCTTCTTTCACTGCGTTCAATTCATTAATGCATTTTCTCGAAGCAGTTGTGTGCCACCAGGCATCTAATGACTGAGAGAGAGGCTTTGCTCTGCCTTATGCCTTCCAGAGCAGCCTAAGGATTGAGTAATTTCTCTGGCTTTACCTCTCTATCTTTTGGAAGCCTTTCCTCCACCACACCTTCCAGCTCCAAATGTTCTTGTCTTGTTATTCCTTGTCTTTTCCTTCTTTTTCTCCTGTGGATTTCTACGCAGTTACACCCTCCACCAGTGAAGTAAAAAGTCTATAATGTCATTGTAGACCTCCTTGTGATGGAGAGTGGCCAACATTAGCTACTGTCCCAGTGAGGTTTACTGGCTCAGTGAAACAAAATCACACAGAACTCCTCCTTCCAAGCTTTCTTTTCCCACAGAAGTAGCTGGTCTCCAGAAAACCATGTAAAGCTGGAGAATAAAACATCTGGAAGCTATATGCACATCGCTGTTTTAATTCACACACCGATTAATGACATTCAAAATTAAAAAAAACCTTTAGGAGTACCTGCCTCGGTTCCTGAGTATGTGCAGTCACTGTGCAAGGCTTGTGTTTCTGTGCTTTCCTAGAGAAGTTCATGAAAAGCTTTTAGAAATGTCAACAAAATGGAGCTGTTTTTCTCCTTTAAGACAGATCAGCTGTGTTTTTCCGACTTTTATTTAAGGGTGGGGTGTCAAGTCTCTTAAACAGCTTCCTTCCTCACCAATAAAACATTTGCATGTTTTTTCCTCATGCAGACCTTCATAAATAAGGATGTATGCAGCATATATCACATTTTAAAAAACTTTTGTTGGCTCACATGTTTCTTCATTCTAAAGACCTTCTACTAATTCTTTTCACCATTCAAGGTCACTGAGACCTTTTTACTTGTAGCTAAACAGGCAGGTGATCTGCATAAAGAAAACCTCAAGGCTCAAAAAGTAGAAAAGCTAAAAGCAACCCAACTCTTACTTGCTGATTACAACAGCAATTCAGAAGGCTTCGTGCTGTACAGACTCAGTCCAAAACAGCAGGATTAAGTTGCCTAGGCAGAAGAGCGCTGTGTCACTGGAAATGCCTTGGAGTAGCTGTGACATCCATGCAGGCTTGGCAGCACTGGCAAAGGTCCTATGGGAAACGTGTGTCCTTCTGGATCAGCAGTTAGAGGCCAGGTGGGATCCCTAGGGCATCTCAAATGTCCCTAAACACCTGTGTTTTGGCAACTGAATCAGTACTGAAATGCAGCATTCCCATTCCAGGAGGCATGACTCTGATTGAACTTACACTGATGCCACTGCTGATAGAGTTAATGAGATAAGGACCAGTTTTTCGACTCCACAGGCTGAAAAGAATTACTCTGAAAAGTGAATAGGTAAACCATGTTGATGTCTCACCAGAGTTTTAAACATATAAATCAACTTCCTTTCTTCTTTGAAATCATTATCCTTAATAAAAAGCGATTTGCAATCTTGTTCTAATTTCTCGGTTTTGTTTCTAATGTATTAAGACATTCTTACTGTGTTTTTTAGCTTCCCTCTATAATTATGTTTGGAAACTTTTCTTTTTTCACTGTTGATGTTCCAGGACATACATGGTTTTAGGAGATACAAGTTTAAAAAAGAAAAATTGCAAAACTTAAAATATGAAACATTAAAAAACCCCCACAAATCTTTGCAACACAGGAGCTACTAGTGCTATACTGATTAAACATGACTGTGTAGCTCAAGACTTAGAAGAACTGAATGTGTTAGAACATGGTTTTCTGGAAAGCTTGCATGTTTTATGGAAGTTTTAGCAAAAACTTTATGCTCTGTACACATCCCTGATTTTCATTTAGTTCTGCTTAGAATAGATATTTTGTTTCAGTCAGGTACAAACTTCATCTGTTTCTCAAAGTTGAAGCTTTAGGCTTTCCACATGTAATTAACAATAACAGTCTTTAACACTGACTAAGGCACATATTCAAAGCAGAAATCTGGGAGAATGGTAGTTGGTAAGGCAGTCAGCTTGGTTAAAGTAGAAAGCCTGGAAATGTCTGGAAGCGTGCTTTAGTTGTCTTGATTTTCTTCTTTTCCCTGCAAGCATCATTTTTTACAGCTGCTTTCATTCAAAATTCAGGTTAAGGTGTCCAACAGCCCCCACGGTGCAGAGGTAGCCAGTCTGGCAGCTCTAGCCACCCATCATAGCTCCCTTCTCCGCAGAAGAACAATCTGGGTCTCAGCAGCAAGGTAACTGGGAGTTAGAGTTTTCTGAGAAAGGTCCCATTTCATTCCTAGCTTTTCTTGAGACAATACTCACTTCTTGGTCAGGAACAGCACTGTCATTTTCTGAGGACAAAATTCTTGTGGGACATTGTAATTGCCAATTACAGTGCAAATGACTACTGTTCTTTATGAGAATATATGTATTTTTTATATTTGGTGATTTTCTGGCAGTTTGCAGGTGCCTTTGAAGAAAACACAGGTTATTAGGCATTAAAGTACATAACTCCCTCTCACAGTGACTCCCTGGACCTTTTGTGAAACATATGTAGCATCATTAAATGTTCCACTAGCATGTTCCTTGAAGGATTACCTTCAGACATGAGGAAAAATTTCTTTACCTAAAGAGTGGTTAAACATTGGAACAGGCTGCCCAGGGAAGTGGTTGAGTCCCCATCCCTGGAAGTATTTAAAAGACATTTAGATGAGGTGCTTAGGGACATGGTTTAGTGGGCATGGTGGTGTTGGGTCAACGGTTGGACTCGATGATCTTAGAGGTCTTTTCCAACCTTAATGATTCTATGATTCTATGACTCTTTATCTTCCCGTCTCTTGAGGTCTATGTGCTTTAATTTGGATGGGTCTCTTAACCTGCTCTGCCGTGCGTGGGCATTGAAGGTCTTTGGCTAGCACTGACAAAGGTGTACACGCCACCTCATGCTTGCCCGGCTGTGCTGACAGCCTTGCGCTGCCTGCCGCGCCACTGCTCCTGCCGTGCTGACGGTGGGTCACTGTGTAGGTGCCCCAGCTCAGGAAGGTGGAAACTCAACACACAGCAAGAGGATATTTAGGTTCCTTATGGAGGGGAAATTACTGCCAGAGAGCAGTAAGAGAGGGCTGCTCCCTGAGGGAGGGCAGCTGGGAGTGACCCCAGGGCCGGCAGGGCTTGTCCCTCCTGAGCGAGGGAGCAGGATGGACCTGGAGGTGGTGGCCAGACCCAACCAGACCACAAGGCAATATCATGGTGATGAGGCAGGTCTGGGGTCAAGCTGGGAAGTCAATCCAAGCCAGGATCAGGTCCAGAGACTGATGGGCAGGGCCTTGGGGATGGGGATGGGCTGGGATGTGGGCCCATGCGTGGGCCCGGCTCAGCTTGACCCATGGCTGGGCAGGGCAGGGCTGCGGGGAGCTGGAGACCGGCCCTTCTGTGGCATCGCTGGGGCAGGGGTTGATGGCCCCAGGGAGCTGAGGTGGGGTCCTGGGCTGTGGGCAGGGTAGGGGGAGCCCCAGGGGACTGGGCAGGGACATTCAGGTCTAACAGTGCCCTCAGGGCCCAGACAGTTCCATGTATGTGGTCAGAGTATCCTAGGAAACTAACCGAGGGGTCGGACATACAATAGCTGAAATGCATGTGCTGGAGAAACCTGGGACAGAGGAAGAGGGTATCTCAGGACTCCTTGTTGTCTCAGTTATTCCTAGGATTCTTCTGCTGAGAAGTCTGAATTTAAGGGTCTTTCATTATTGTATATTCCTCCTTCTGTGTATCGATACCTCTTTCTCAATAATTGGAAGGTGAGAAAGTGTTCTTCTCTTTGGGAGATTATCTGGACTATACAGCATTTGTGCAACAGGGAATGGAAAATAATGCAGAGGGGAACAACATTAACAAAAGAATCTGGTACAACAAAACTCATCAGCGTGGAAGCTGGAGAAAAGTACATTCCTTTTCTTTTTACCTATCCTTTCTGTTTTCAGAACATTCAGAATGAACAATAATAACCTCTCTTGACACTGAGATATACCCAAAACCTATAGTGGTAATTAAAAAAAAAAACACATAGCATTTTTATGAGACTTAGTGTGTTTATTTTGATTTAAAATGTATGTTATAGTTAAAAAATTAAAATAATTATAAAATGAAATGTGAAATTAATCTAAAACAAATGATAACAATAATTCTGCTGGAGTCAGCAGCAGTCTGTCAGTTGAGTTCACTGGACTTTGAATCATTGAAACCCATCTGCCTCGAGCCCCTTTTTCTATTTTTTCAGTGTATGGAATGCATACACTGAAAAAATTCCTTTTTCATGACTGTCTCATGGAAACAAAAATGGGAAAACTTCATAACTGTAGACCTGTCCTACAAGCTCTCTCCTTTATAATTCTACTCGTACTCCGGAACCTACAAACTCTTTTCTATTCAATTTTACTCTTAGCAGAAATTGTTGGAGACTGTTCTCCAAATACTAAAGCAGCAGCAGAAGAAACTGATGTTTTATTAAAAAAGAGTCAAACAAAGAATCAAACTAAAGATAACCTAAAAATATTTTTCCTATCTTTCAATTAGACCAATCTTGCATGTAACTCTTAAGATTGAATCTATCCTTTGTTTTTAAAATAATGCTTTCTCTTTAAATAAAATTACCTTCTAGTATGTTCAGAAAATTCAAGATCATTTACATCCTGTTTTACATCATCTTTTAATGTGTAAGATGAGAAGAAAATAGTGTCTGGCATAACTGCTGCACAGAGGTCTATCTAAAAGCCTTTGCATTTGTTCTCATACAATAGTCACTGTAAAATGATATCTCTGCCCATGGCTGGGAAGTTCTGAAAGATTAAGCAGTCTTCATCTAGCAGAATGCAAAGCCCAATTTTCCTCCTTCGCAAGGCCTCCTGCACTGTACACTTACTACAAAATCCAACTTGCAATGATGTTGCTTTGTAAAAGTATAATGAAAGGATTTGGAATAGCCCTTTTAAGTCAATTGCTTTGCATGATTTACTGTAGTTTTGTTGGAAGGCACTTCTCATTATACTGTGTTTTATCATAGCTATTAACATTATCAGTTGGTACTTGATATAAAGATTGCTCTTGTATAATGAGCATGATGAAAGACCTGTTCGTGTCTCTCATATCAAGCACACAGGAGATCTCTTGCAAACTAATTACCTTTATGAGAGCAGCTTGCAAATACAAAGCACTCTAAAAACCTAAGCTCATATTTCTCGCTTCGTATGGAAATACACTCAAACCTTAGCCTTAAATGAACTACGCTTTAATTTACACCTAAATATATACCAAGAATAACTTCTCTGGCTCCAGCGCAACTTTGTGCTAGGGATCTTCCCAAACAGATGTAATTGAAAGGTTGAGGGCTTTATTTGTTAACTCAGCAATGTCAACATGCAAGTGAGTCATCTGGTGACTGTTATAGATCTAAAATTACACATAACTAGGGGCTACTTTTGTTCCTCATCCTGATCCCATACTACTATGATCTGATGGATTCTGATTTAAAGGAAGAGCAGATTTAGACCAGAAATGTCGTGACAGCATTTAGCCAAGACCCTTCTTATGTAAGGCAAAATGTACAATGAACAGCTGACATTATTTGTTCTCTGAAGTAAGTCCAAAGCAATTTAACACAAGGCTGTAAGCATAAATTATGATAAAGTAACATCATTGTCTGGGTTTAAAAATCCTTGTATCAAATCAAAGCTTGTAGTCTTTCAGGGATTTTGGATTTACAAAGTAAACTGCAAAGGAAATAAATCCATACCTGGCCTAAAGTCAATTAACTGATGGTAAGTTTCCTCTCTGAGCTATGCTCACTCTAGAGTTGTGGTTTTCTCTCTCAGGAATTGCATCTCTCTTCTTTATCTCGAGCTACCTGTAGCAGAGACTGCACAACAATAACTACAACAGCAAAGTAAAAGGAAAATATTTTCAAGATCAAGATGCCAAATGTGTAGCAACACAAGAAAGGAGGACTGGAAAAGGCCCATGAGTGAAGTAATGGTGTTAACGTGAATTAGTAGGTTCACTCTCTGAATTATGTGATGGTGCTGGCTTAAAAAGTAGTGTACTCTTCAAACCATAGCAAATTATTTAATTAATAGACCAGATACTGGCAGTATTCATCCAGCTACTCTTTAGTCCCTTAGAGGAGGACAAGGACTTGACTTTTGTACAGTAGGATAAAACTGTTACTCTTTGTGTAGGAGCACAGCATTAGTGGCAACAGGCGAGCCAGTGCGAGAGGCAGGTAAAAGGGCAGTTTGCATGGCTGGCAAGAGGGGAATCTGCGGGAGCAGAGCAGGAAGGCAGAGCTGAGAGACCTTACTGGCTTTCAGTAAGAGCTTAAGCAGATTAGGTAGTGAAGGGGAAGGCAATGAAGGGCCTGAGGAAGCAGATTTGACAGGCAGAATGAGCAGCTATGAAGGTGATTTTGGCAGAAAGTGCGTGTGCACTCGTGCATTCAGGAAGAAGAGAGAAGGCTGTGATGGGGAGAGATGAGGGAAGAGAGAAAAGCTGTTCGGGCAGTGGAACAAGGTCTTGGAAATAGCTTGAGCGGAGAGCGGAGAAGAGCTAGATGTGTGAGGTGATGGAGAAAGCAGTCACAGACGACACCTTTTTTCTAATTCAGTAGGATAGAAGGGCAGTAATATTTCTAGCAGTGATAGAAAGGTAGGAATGCAAAGCGGGCTAGGATCTTGGCCACGATATATTTGGGATAAACTCTTCTGGAGAAAGTGTCAGAAATACAATGATGTAGGAAACGATGGAGGGAGGCAGCCCGAGTTAAAAAAAATTCAGGGCTAAGGTTGACCTGTTCTATTTTTGCATCTGTGTTTCCTTCAATTACAAGCAGGTAAGCAAGTAATGTATTTTTCCATATTAGATCATAAAATCACTATCTTCTCCCTCATTAGCTTCAGGAAGGAGGACAAAGACACAGAATGAGCAGTTTTGTTACAAAGGCACTTACATTGTTGCCCTTCAGCCAATAAGGTTAGTATACCTGTCCGGTGTACCCTGTACTGCACACTTTCACATTTTGTGTTCAGCCAGGCAGGATTTTATTCTCATTTTCACATTTTGGACCACGCTTCAGGTCTGCACAGATACACAACATGCTCCAGCATAAGAATTTCCTTCTTAGTGTCAACTAACAGCACACATGGCAGTTCACACAGCTTGTGTCAAAGCAAGTCAGAACTCATTACAAATTAAAGGGTGGCCATATACTGTTTTCTTTAGGCACTCAATTAAAGGCAGGTGTCTGGCCCCTCATCAGCTGTAGGTGGTCTTTTCCTCTTGGGTTGTTTTTCTTTTCTTGGTGGTGACTCAAGTGCTTTCTTCACTTTTGAAATCTGTAAAACAACCCATGATCATTTTGTAATATTCTCTCTAGTTACATGTGCAAAAGTTTCCAAGTAACAGTCAGGACTTGGCAAGTAATTTTTCTTACTTCTTCTCCTAGGTACATATTTATTCCAGATTCCTAATGGTGGTTAGTGATCTCAAAAGAAACGGAATAACAGATGCACAAGTGTAGATGGCAGACATGCCAATTTTCCATTGATGAGTTCAGAGGACACTGTAAATTATGCCTGCTGCCAGAAGACCCCAGAAATGGAACAGTCAATCAGAGGATTCCTGCTTTGTTTATCCTACAATTCTGGGACTTGAAATTTAACCCCTCTCTCTGTCTCCTCCTCTCAACAGAAAAGCTGAGAAAGCACCACATGTTTGGATTTAGCCGCTTTTGGATGTAATTGCACAAAATTCACATTGACTCTGGGATCTTTGCCAGGGTACATGCTGACAGAAGACAGCATAGACCTTGGTTTGATAATGAACCTTTCTTCAGTCATCAATATTTTACATTAAATAGTATAATCATAGAGTAACACTGTTAGCCTGAGGGTCAAGAACTGCAGAGATCCAAGCTTGGCCTTTGCTTAGTGCAAAAAGATCAGAAAATGCTCACAAGACTACGTGACTAGGATAATTTGCTGTAAGGAAAAATTAATTTAAAATGGACTGTTTACCCATACCAGCTTACTAGAGATAAGCGCCCTCCTTTGGAAAAACACTGCTCTTCAAGAAACAGCCATTCACTTACAGTCGAGCCACATCACGCTTACCTTAAATAAAAAAACCCAAACACCTGCTCTAGCAGCCTACTGCTTATTTTAAGCAGTGGTGCAGAAGTAAGTTTCGCCCAGTCTTTATACAGCTGTGCCTTGTGGGAAATGGTACATGGAGCTGTTTGCCTAACCTTGCCCGGCTCCCGTGCATGCCAAGATCACGGGCCACTCATGCTCTGGAATTGAAGAGCTCACCCCTCCAAAGCTTCCTCGGTGCACAGTTAACCGAAAGAGGGTGGGCAGGGAAGGAGTAAGGGGGTAGGGAAAAGAGGGAAAAGAGTCTGGCTGTGTGTCAGGGGGTTTCCAGATGGCAGGCAGGCCAGCTGGGGCAATAGCTGAACCAGGCTGCCTGACACCCAGAAGTCCAGGACAAATGGCTGCTGCATGTGCACAGTACGTCCAGAATACATTAGATTTGTCATGCATGTGCAGGCCATCTGTGAAGCAAATGCTCAGTAGTCCCAGTGAGCTGAGATGGAAATATGAGGGCCCCTGCAGAGCACAACTGTCACTGGAAAGTGGCTCCCTCCTGAACTGGGTGAGGAAGGACTCTGTCCCTCCATGGTAGCCGTACTGTATTTCAGCATCAGACTGCCAGCATTAAAGGTTTTTCAGTGACAGCATGACCGTGGGAATATTACACACAGCCATGGAGTAAGATGGATGTTAAATTGTGCCCACAAAATACATCTGTTTTTAAAAGTGGGCAATTGCATATGCCAACAACTCATTTAGGCAAACCAAAGTAACCATTCACTTTTGCCCTTCTTTATACAATGCCAGCTGCTGGCAGTGAAATATTAACCCTTCTTGCCCTCCCTTCATTTCATGGCTCTGTGGGAACATAAGGAAAGCACACGCAGTAGTCTGTGATTTAACCTGTACCTATTGCTACTTTGAATTCTTTAGGAACTGATTTTAGTGAGATATTCCAGAATCACAAAACCATAGAAAAAAATAGGTTGGAAATGACCTCTGGAGGTTCTGTAGTCCAAACTCCAGTTAAAGTAAGGCTAATTGCAGACTTACACAGGGTTTTGTCCAGTTGAATTTTGAAAATCTCTGAGGATGGAGACTCCCCAGGCACCTGTGCCAGTGCTTGGCCACTCTGATAGTGAAGCAGTCTCTCCTTACGTCCAGCTAGGACTTTGTCATCTCTATAACTCCCCTTTAAATGAAAAGGGAAGAATTTTCAATGACGTTTCTATCCTGCTAGTTCTTCTCCACTTAAAATCTTACACTCTTTGTTCTTTATTTCACAATCATAGGATCATAGAATCATAGAATGGTTTGGGTTGGAAAGGACCTTAAAGATCATCTAGTTCCAACCCCTCTGCCATGAGCAGGGACACCTTCCGCTAGATCAGGTTGCTCAAAGCCCCATCCAACCTGGCCTTGAACACTTCCAGGGAGGGGGCATCCACAACCTCTCTGGGCAACCTGTTCCAGTGCCTCACCACCCTCATAGTGAAGAATTTCTTCCTTATATCTAATCTAAATCTACCCTCTTTCAGTTTAAAGCCATTACCCCTTGTCCTATCACCACATGCCCTTGTAAAAAGTCCCTCTCCAGCTTTCTTGTAGGCCCCTTCAGGTACTGGAAGGCTGCAATAAGGTCTCCCCGAAGCCTTCTCTTCTCCAGGCTGAACAACGCCAACTCTCTCAGCCTGTCTTCATAGGAGAGGTGCTCCAGCCTTCTCATCATCTTTGTGGCCCTCTTATGGACTTGCTCCAACAGGTCCATGTCCTTCTTATGTTGGGGGCCCCAGAGCTGGACGCAGTACTCCAGGTGGGGTCTCACCAGAGTGGAGTGGAGGGGGAGAATCACCTCCCTCGACCTGCTGGCCACACTTCTTTTGATGCAGCCCAGGATATGGTTGGCTTTCCAGGCTGCAAGCAATAGGTTGGTGCATGGTTGCATTTAGCACTTCATACATAGGCCCATTTCTTCACCGTGCTGGAGTAAGCTTGTTATCAGGAAACACGACTAAAGAACTTGCCTAAGTATTAGAACAAAAGATGGGTTTTAAACTTTTAAGTGATGACTTTTTTCTTGGGATAATATCTGTATAGTCTGAGCAAACCGCTGCACTACCATCTCTTTTTTTTCTCTCTTTGCATGGCATTGCACATATGTATTATTACTCTCACTTTTTTACCTTGGATTTATAAACAGGAAAACAAGACATTTTTTTAGGTACGGTTTTTCCTACCTCACAGGGACATAATGAGTATAAATGCAAAAATTGCTCTATGCATACCTTAGAGAAAAATGTGTCTTAACAAAAAGATTTGTACATTCTTTTAGAATTATAGTACCTTTCCAGAACCCAGTCAGGAAAATTTTTGAAGGGACAAAACAATCACTGAAATATGCTGGAAATTATGCAACTATTAGCTGTTTGTCTCTGAAAATC
>NW_008825109.1:17662066-17678615 GCF_000699105.1 Pygoscelis adeliae
CTTTCCCTAGTTAAGATCCTCTTTGAATTGGTCTGATTCTGTCACTGGTGGCAGAGTGGGATCTGAACCTGTCTATAATTCTTACTAAAATTTGCTACCTCTTTAATTCGAATTAGCCTCCTCAGTTGTGTTTTCGGTTTCATGACACGGCAATGCTGCATCATGATGCAAAGATGCATGAGGCAAAGGTCTTGTCCTTTCTAGTCAGCTTGTTACCCCAGTACAATATGATCTTAACTTGACATCAGAAATGCAAAGATGGAAATGATGTCATATTAAACACAGTTTTATGCTGTTAAACGATTGCAAAAAATGCCTTGCAGCTTGCCTTAAGCAAACACTTGTTTTTCTTCCCATGTATAGAACCTAAACGTGTATACCATGTATACGGAAAATGAAGATCCCATGGAGATCCTCACAGTTGCCCTCTGGTACTACATTCCCGTGGTTTCTCTCTGCTTGAAATACCCCACTACTGCTTACTTTGTCTTTTCATTGATTTCTACAATTGTAATTATTTTCTAATTTAATATATTTTTTCCTAAAAGAATCTTTAAGCATATGTCTGACTCGCTAAATGTAGAGATATGTGCTATAGGCAATCTTTAATAAACAATCTCTCAAAGAAAAATGTATCAGAGTGTTTTCTGTCTCTGTCATGTACTCATGACAAATATTTTGTCTCATCTTAGAAAGGTAGCAATGAGGGAATTGCTCACAGAACACCACCACAAGAGGAAACAAAAGTGACTTTTTTTATGTGGTCTTCTATTAGTAATCTTTGTAACACAGGTATGATACCCACAGTGAAATGCAGACATCCCTCAGGTTACTGGAAATTTTTTAAGTAGGAACAAAAGTAGGAACCAGGTAAACAGAGACTATTTACACTCTGCTGGAGACAAGTAATAAGGCTGTAATGGACAGCTATAGACAGGCAATGACACAGTGACTAATGAAAAGAAATAGGAAAAAGCAATTGGAAAATTTTCTTCCTTATACCTTCTATGAAAAATAAGTAGGAAAAACACCATGCTAACTGGAAAAAATGCAAATCTTGAAGGTGTCTGATATCCTTCCTGTTATGTTAAAAGAAATGGGGATCTGGAAGCAAGCAAGAAGGAAAAAAAATCCCCCAAAACAAATAACCAACTTGTTTACGAGGAAGATCACAGAAGCTGGATGAGCAGCAGGAACGGAATGGGACGGGATGGGAGGGTCTGGCCCAAGCCCGTGCTCCGCACACACAGAGCCTCCTTGCAGGAGTGACAGAATCTGCAGCCAATAACCTCTTAGACAAAAATATAACTTCAGCACTCCTCCCACAGACTGATGAGTAATGCTGAGCACGGGGCCACGCAGCTTCTGAGACTGGATTAACTCTCTTGTGGGTTTCCTTTTCCGCTTTCCCTTTTGTTTTCAGTTTTCCTACTTCTGATCTTATAGTTAGATCCTTCCCATGCAATCCTGTACTTGCTGGTTCCTAAATCAGCTGCTGTTGAGGCAGATGTTCCAGCACATCTCACCTGTGATCACGGCTGGGACTGCACCTCCTGGAGGGGTATCGGAGCCCGCGAGGGTGCTGCTAGCAGCGTTGTTAGAACAGCCTTGTGAGCAGCCTGAAAATCTTTCAGGCATTTTGTTTGCTCCAAAAAAACCATGCAGAATGATTTCTTTCACTCACTTTGTATCCATTTCCCCTTGATTTTTTTTCTCTCTTTTTCCTACATGGTATCTTTTTTTCCTTTTCCCTTTCTCTTCCCAGTATCTCTTTGCTTGTTCCGTGCTCGCTGTAGTGCTGCTATCCCTCTTTGTACTTTCTTCTCTTCCCCTCACTGTACTGTTTCCCACTTTCTCTTTTTACCTCCCTTTTGCTTTATTCACTCACCTCTGCTGCAATTCCTCCTGTTCTCTTTCTTCAGTTATCCTCACCTTGTTCTTGTCAGGAACTTCTTCTCTTTTGTAGTTACCCTGTAATAGCTCTGTTTGTTTTCAGATTCACTTTTCATGGCTACACAGTAAAATACTAGCAAAAACACTTGCATGCTACATAAAGAGCCAGAGGACTGCAAACAGCTGAAACTCTGTTCTTCCTGAGAAGGCCCTGGCTCACATCAGCCCTGCGATAACTACTGATGAGGTGAAAATGATGGACAGTTGGACACAGGGACCTCCATCACTGCAGTCGCATCCACCCTCCCATGTACGTTGTCCTTCTCTCCTGCTGGCTGTGATGGGGTGCTGAGGTGGTCAAAGCCCCAAAACGGTGAATTCAGCTCGCAGAGAGTGAGTGTGGCAAAGCCACGCGTGAACTAGGGTAGTTCAGTGCTCGGACACTCAACAGCTGAGTCAGGGAGGCAAAAGTTCAAAGAAGGGCAGCATCTACAATCAGAAACATGTTTTGGGCCTGAGGACTAGAAGAGTTAAAAATAGAAACATGTGGACCTAATTACAGAACAAAGGAAAAAGGGGCTAGAAAAAGGAACAATTTGGGGAAATTAGGAACAGTTGATCAACCAGAATATTGCAAACATCAGATACCGCTCCTGTTTTCCTCACAGAAGAGATCTGAATCACGTATCAGATGATCAACACTCTGCATGGGACTAAAATGCACAGGGGGCTAAAAACATGAGACGTGCACTTGACAAGATGATCCTTGCATAGAAAGAATAGGAGTTAACTTTGTCCTTGTAGAAGCTGCACAGGCACAGAGGCTGTAACAGCCTTCAAAGCCCACAAAATACAAAACCTGCTGGCAAAAACCTGCCTGAACTTTGAGCAAGCTAGTTCTTGTCCTCTTTCTCAGGTCCTCACAACCTTGCTCTCCATAAGCTGTAGAGTGTAGAACTGGATGGATTCTCCTTAATGGTTTAATGAAATATATCTTTGAGCAGTACTAAGACTGTAAAGAGCATCAGGTTCAACTGTATTGGCTCTTTTGGAATATGATGCTTCATCTTGTGTATCTGTATGTATACAACTGTTTCTAGACATCAAAACTCTAATTAATACAATAAAAAATTGGTGGCAGTTGTACTACAATTTGAAAATGCAGTGGCCTCATGGTGGCAGACCGCAGCCAAACTTCCTTTTTGCTCGGGCCTAAATCCTGCATTAGGGCTTAGATTTCTTGACCCAATTACATTTGCCCATTCTGAATGGCTTCCATGCTTGTACAGATGGTAGAAGATTGTCTCAGCTATAAGGCAAAGAAGAAGCTTATCAGAGTAAAGTAGTGGCCAAATCAAATGTGGAAATTACTGGATCAGCGTGTTAAACTGCTACTTTTCTTTCTCTTGCTCTGATTCCAGCAGGGCACGTTTAAACATCCACCTGGCTCTATGCACTGCTCCAGTGCTCCAGCTGGACTTTTGATTTCACATTTGCCAGTACCACCTAAGAGTAAGTGCAATGACTTCCTGGAAATGTCTTACTTTACAGTGATGAAACACCATTACGAAAACATTGTCTTTTTGTTCCAGCATTTATAGTACAAGCTTTTGTGTACTGAATCTAGATTAAGTTGAGGAACTTATGCAGATACATAACTGTTTCTTTCCATTAAGATCTTCCCAGCACAGATCAGAGAAATGCCATGATATTAACATGGTAAAGTCAGAGTCATTATGAGTCTTCAGAGACCACAGGAAGCCTTTATGGCAGAAATCTAACTATCATCTAATTGACACAGAAGCAGTAAAAATTTGGGTGATCAGTTTTGGTGATTGGCATTGGTGATTAAATAGGACAAAAGTAACTTATTTCCTCTCCCAGACCATTTTATTAGCATAAGAACTCTCCCCTCAGAACAAGAAGAAATCTCAGCCAACCTTGAGAACTTGCACTCCTAACCAAACTCTGTCCCATACAGAAGAAGTACAGACATTGATGCAGCACTACACATATTACCCAACTATGAACATTTTGTCATTTTTTCCTCATGATTGTTCTTGGACATGGAGATACTCTAATTAAATGCTGATAATTGAATAGTCATTTTATCATTGAAGCCTTCTGCTGTGCTTTTCTATGCCCCTAGAGCTGCTCAGATACAGCAGAAATCAGTACTTTGAAGTAATCTGAAGAGAATTATTTTGGATCACTTTTTCTTGGAAGACAGCAAAGGAAAAAATGCAAATTTTTAAAAAGCACTCTGACTCAGGAATCACAGAAATTGTAAGAGCCACTGAAACCTATTGCAGAAATCTGCAGTGATGATTTTTTTTTTTTAATTGACTAACATTGCTCATTTTTGTTTACGTCTGGCCAGTTTAGTTGGGACAGGGTATGTTGGGACAGAGACATCTGACTGTATATGTTTACAAGTCTGTGAATTACTGATGGATAAGAATGCCCTGGGCTCCACTCACTTTCCTACACATGCGTACACAGTACCAGAGGGTATCCTTCATGGCATCCTGTTGTGCTCGAGGACAGAGGTCTCCTGCAAACCCTGTATGGCGTCTGCCTGCCCAGTGCTGATGGATGCTGTACAGCATCTCAAATGGCACTGGGTGACTGAATCAAGCCCCTGAAGTAAACATTCTAGATAGCTAAAAAGAAATTTGTTTTCAACAAATAACTTCCATTTTGGGATGGTTCAGGTACTGGATATATGCTTGTATCAATTCTCCAAATAGCAGTGCACGTACAGTCTGAGTTTTAGATAAACCTTATTATGTGGAATTATAAAATGTAAATCTGAAACCATTTTTTGGGGGAAAAATCCTCCAAGAAGGGAAATGCATTACATTTTCTGTATTTTTACTTTTCATTTTACTCCTGAGTGCTTCCAGCAAAGTAACGGTATTCCATGATAAATACCAGGATAATTCTAAATATACAGTGTCTAAGCCCATACAGCATTTTTCTAAGAGTTTACACCTCAGCTGAATTATTACACTGTATCAGTATCATCTGTATGTCATTCTTGACATCTAGAAAGGGTGGAAGATAAATTAAAAATATATATTTGAACTAATTGCACTATGATCAACCTTCCTCTAAACACAGATGTTCCTTATTTGCTCCAAATAATAAACAAGGAAATGAGAAAACATTGTGTTGGGTCCAAATGATCTCCATGGCCAATCTGGCTTCCATTTACACCCATCTGTATCTCGTGTGGACAATGCCACTCATGCCTTTAAGCAAGTGGCCAACTCCACCAAGATGTATCCATGGAGAAGTCTAGTATCATTATGCTACAGAAATTATTTCTAGTCACCAAAAAAAGGGAAAACAGTTTTAAAGTACAGCATATAAGTTGTCTCCTATGGACATTAGAGAATGATAAGGAACAGTTTGAAAATTGCATTTTCTAATTTCCGAAGGAATATTTGAAGGAAATTTTCCTCTTTCCTCCCTGAGGTATTACTGAAATGACAGTTTCTTTATGTTTCCAAGCAAAAAAAGTTTCCAAAAATATTTTGTTGCTTAACCCCAATATGCTGCTAAGACATAAAGTTTAAACATTTCTTTTCTGCAACTCCCAGAGTTTTATTTCTCCTTCTTTTATGTAGGGCTGTTTTGCAAAGCTTGATCTCCAGTGCCTAAATGTGGAAAGGCTGATAATTTACACTGGAAGTAGCATTTGGGGAACTTGTGTATCTGGAAAGCTGGTTTGAAAAGAAATTGTAAAAATGCGCTAAAGAGGAGAATTAACTGCCAAAATTAAGCCGGCACACTTAAGGGTTTTAAACGCCAAGTTTACGGCATAATGGACTGATTAGCTACGTCTAAATTAATTACTGAAATACAGTTATTGCTGGTGTTCTTCAAAACTACGCAAAGATAAAAAGCTCAGCAAACATTTGAATGCATAGACTTAAGCTTTAGGGTATTGTTTTAAAATATACAGTGTGTTCAGTATTATAAAGTACTGGACATGTTTAGACAACACTCTACTAGGAGGGTGGCTGAATATTCTCTTCGGTTTGACCTCAGGGCACTGTTCTTGGTTTAAGCTTACTTCTTCCCCCAGTGGCTGTGGAGCTCAACTTTGCTTCAGTGGGAACATATTCACTAGCAAGCTGGGAGTTTTATTTCCCTGTTCCTGTTACATATTTTTGTATTTCAGTTTAGTCCTCGATAACAAGGTTTCTGAGTACCACAGGGAAGTTTGTTGTCCAAACACTTTAACCAAAACACTGCTTCAGTTGCTGCCTTGGTAGGCTGGATGGGACCTTGCAGTGAGGAAACAAAAAGCTCAAGACCCCAGCCCGAATTTGGCAATGCAAAGAGCTGTAGGAGGTTAAGACCTTCTGCTTCCCCAGATATCTGCCCATCACCTCTAGCTGAAAATCCATCTTTACCACAGCTAAAAATGAATAACCTAGAGTGTGAACTGGGCACGTGTAGATATGTGCAGATAGGAGTACAGTCACATATTTCTTCTCTGCTGACTCTGCAACGGTAAAGGATCCATGGGAGGAGTTGATGGACAGCTGAGATCACAGTGACTGTGCCTAACAGCAGGGCAGCAAGGTGTGCCCCAGTCTTGCAGTGAGGATTCCCAGCTTCTTCCCAGCCGGTTCCCACACTGTCTGTTCTCACAGGCAGTACTTCAAGCAAGGAGAGAATTGCATGTGCTAGAGGCCAGCTTATCCAGTTTTTACCCAGATTCTCCATCTGGCTGTTTATCACAAAATTTCATGCACAAAACTGCTCATGGGAGCCAACGCAGAACATACAGCTTCAACTTTCCCCTGTACTGCGTGTGGGTCCATTCCTAGCTCTGCTGCAAAACCCCCCTTTAAGTTAAAGGGGGCAGTAATAGAAATTCCATGCTCACACGTGCTGGAGTTTCATTTCAGTGACATCATTTATCGGTTTGACTTTGCCAAAGGGAAGAAGTTCACGTTATAGGATTCAAAAACAGCATCTAGAATGAAATTGGTTAGAAAGATCTCAGATTTCAAAAGGACATGCCATACGTGGACCCTTACTCTACTCACTTGGGTTCATTTCTTGAGATTTGTCTTTGTAACCAAAACTTTCTTAGTTAATGAATCGCAACCTTGAAAAGCACTTAGAAAATGAAAACACATTCCAGACATTAAAAAAGACTACGTTCAAAAAGCTCATATTATTTTTTGGAAAGTCATAAAGAGAATTTAGGGAGATTTCATGCAGATTCAATAGTGAAAAGGCATGCCAGATAAAATGGATTACCTAATCATGTTAACTCTCTAGAAGACAAAGGCCAAACACTTTATGTATGTCAACTTATAGAAATCCTATAACTCCATAGAAGTGTTCTTGTAACTTAATACATGCTGTAGCCTATTTTTAGTACCTGGATTATGCTTTCTAATATTAATTTTTATTTTTTGCCTTGCTATGTAAAACCTGAGTAAAAGCTGTAAAAAAGACAATGAATCAAACACACAAACACAGGTGACTAATCTACCTAAGTCTTGGAAATGCCTGCAATTAACTGTGTGAATAATATATAAAACAGTTGAGCTAATTTAGGAATGAAGTGAAGGGGATATCCAACAAAGGTGAATTCTATTCCTGTTTCAAGCTTTGGCTATAGATACTATGAATGAAAGAGGGAAAAGAAAATTGGAGTGTGAGAATCTCTTTTTGCCAGCACCTTCTCTTCTGAGCTGATATTACATTTCTCTCTGATTGTGCCATTTATGGTTTTATACCCTGTTGTGCTCACATGCACCCCTTTAGACAGCTTGCTTATGGGCATTTGACAGAAATAGGGGCAAGTGAGCAGATGAGAGAGTGGAAAGGAAAGCTGGTCAGAGAGTAGCAGACAGCACAGTTCTGCTTGGTGCTGGTATCCCTAAAAGGCTCATTTAAATACCAATCTAGAAACAAGGAATCCCATATGATTTTCAGTTCATTGACTCTAAATGTTACCAAAAAGATTGTTTATTACTTTAAAGGAACTGTATTAGAAAATTGAACATTGTGAAATCAGCCAATTATAAAATGTAGTAGAGGATGAGAAAGGGGTCAATTTACTTGATTTAGCATTTTCCCCTCATGCAAATTGTCACCATTTGGAGAAGTTCTCTTACATAACGATTTCCTTCCTAGATGACAGCAAAGCTTTGTCCAAAACTCTTTCTTTTATTCTGACCAATGCCTAGGAAAGAACATAAGAATGGGTGTGTAGGGGTACTTCCCCCCAGGACTCTCTTTCAGTCTCCGGCAATTTGTAGCTGAGAAATCACCTAATGCTTCGCTAATGTTCTTATGCTTAATGGCCTTCAGTGGGCTTTTTATTCTAGGACTTTACTCCGTTGCTTTCTGAATCCATATAAACTCTTAGGATCCCAAAAGAATTCCACAGCTCAACTAGGTAATATATGAAGAAATACAGTATTTTTGTTTTGCTTTGCTTTGCTTTGCTATGGTTTGTTTTGTTTGTGTTTGAATCTGCCACCTATTAGTTTAGGTCGATTGTCCTACAACAGGTACCTGAACTTGAGCAAGCAGAGCTTTCCACTGAAGGCCCTCGAAAAGCAACTCTGTTGATGGTATAATGAACTCAATTCAGAACCGCTGCTTTGCTGCATGCCCAAAACTGAGATACAAACTAGATGCTTATGTCAGGGAGCCACTATAGCAGCCAGAATAGTTTACCACTTGTGTGTAATATTCTGGACCCTGTTAGGGCTGAGAGAGTGGTTTTCATGTGCTATGCATTTTCTGTGAGTGACAAATTAGAAATGCCTGTGCTGATGATGTACAGTGGCTAAGCAGCTGAGGTAGCAGAAAGAGTGGCAGTTTACTGAAGAACGTGTATGCTGATTGCAAAGTGTTGTGCTCAAGGAAAGCCAGAATTAATGTTGTTGAAGCATCAGGGCTGGTTTTATGAGGCTATACACACACTGTAATTCCTGAGAGTCTGTCACTGCTAAATTTAATTTCCCATTCTGTTTGTAGTTTCCTTAAAAATGCCTGGAGAAGGGACTTTCTCAAAGCAAGCACCTCTTTGCACTTAAGTCAATGTAGAATTCATATGAACTAGGGCTTATGAGATGATACTTTCTCGTGGTTTAACCTCAGTCGGCAACTAAGCACCACGCAGCCGCTCGCTCACTCCCCCCCCTCCCCGGTGGGATGGGGGAGAGAATTGGAAAGCACAAGTGAGAAAAACTCATGGGTTGAGATAAAAACAGTTTAATAATTGAAATAAAATGATAATGATAATAATATAATAATAATAATAATACACAAAGCAAGTGATGCACAATGCAATTGCTCACCACTCGCTGACTGATGCCCAGCCAGTCCCCGAGCAGCGGCCCCCCCCGGCCAGCTTCCCCCAGTTTATGTACTGAGCATGACGTCACATGGTATGGAATGTTTCTTTGGCCAGTTTGGCTGTGCCCCCTCCCAGCTTCTTGTGCACCTCCAGCCTTCTCAGTCGGTAGAGCATGGAAAACTAGAAAGTCCTTGGCTAGTGTAAGCACTGCTCAGCAACAACTAAAACATGGGTGCGTTATCAACTTTGTTCCCATCCTAAATCCAAAACCCAGCACTGTACCAGCTACTAGGAAGGAAATTAACTCTATCCCTGCCAAAACCAGGACATACTTTAATAGGATTAATGAGCAGTAACAAAGACTTCAGAAAGACGTGTGTATCTACTGTCAGTTTGACTTTTGCGGGGGGGTAAAGCACAGAAGAGTCATGTCTATTCCTTACCTCTCCTTTTTGTACTTCTTTGAGTTTTGGCAAGTATTCTGGGTTTGGACTCCACATAGAGGAAAGGAGTCTTTTCCATACTGATGAAAACATAGAAGGGAAAATTGGTATAGTTCTTCAGGACTGATGGGAAAATGAAGATCAAGAATGTTGTTAAATTATAATATAGACCTAGTAGAAAATAGAGGATGATGGAAAATACTGACAGTCTAGCTGGGCTTTAATGAAGGATAACATTTTCCATTACAGGAAATGTAAAGCACTGGAAAACATTTTGAAGAACTATCATTTAAAGTTTTGGGTTTAGTGGGAAGTATCCTTGCTCAAATTGTATTCATGATACAATCTCATAAATATGGGAACATAAGTTCCCTTTAAAGTTTTGGCCTTTCTTCAGCATTTTTTTTTTTTTATTCCTTTATATTGTATTAACTTTTTGTTTGCTTTGAAGAGAAAATCACACTTCTGTCTGTGTTTCCCTTCCCCTCCCAATTATCTTCTTTTAATGAGATGTTTGACTCAAATGTCATCCTCCATTTTACCCTCCTAAATTTTTCTGCTCTCTCTGTTCTTTTTTCTGGCAACATTAGAGTCTGCTTTCTCACTTCATATTGACAAATGGCTTTACTAAACCCAACAATTCTCAAATCAGCACCTAAACTGTCATTTCTGTTGCCTTTAAATCTCTTGAGAATATATTCTTTTTCATTTCTATCACCTTAGTTTTCATCAATTCTTTCCTGGTTGTCCGATTTTATTTAGTCTGTTCTTCTGCTGTTTCCCTCCATAGATGCGAAGATTATAGTAACCAAATACCATTAAGCAGTTTACGTCATCAGCCTATTAGTGCTGATAGAATAAGTATGTTTCTTTCTCACAACCAGACTCTCCCAAAGACCCTTTTTCAGAGATACTTCAGGCTATATTTAGTCTTATTTTAGGCAACTACCTAGGCAGCCAATTTCAATGTTCCTTGTATTGGACATATACAGAATTCAGGCTCTTAAATGTGGGTACATCTCATTTCAAGGTCTAAATGAAGCAGTGTTACTATCACACCTCCTTTTTCTATTTTCATTTTGATTCTCTCCCTGTGTCTCTAGATATTCCTTCAGAATATCCACCCATATGTCCCTATCTTCCATCTCTAATTGATTTTTCTAATTTATTTTTGGCAACAATGTTGTTTTCTCAAGTCGTGAGTTTGTTTCTTCTGTAATCTTGTTATTGCCCCTGCTGGGTCAATTTTCTGTTCCTGAAGTTAGTTTCCTTCTACAGCCTGAAGGCTACATTCAGCTATGGCAGATTCTATTTCTTTGGACTTCCCAGAGTGGACAGATACTGCCTTCTGTACATCATCTGCTAAGAAATGAGCCATATTTTAGGCTGTTATACAAATATATCTTTCCTGTTAGAGCTGCAACATTTTGATAGGAAAGCTCAGTTTATGAAGAAATCTGCTTTCTAAAGAATGTTCTTTAAAGAAAATGAAAAAAGATGATAATTTGTCCAAAGTGGAGATATATGGTTCAGATATTCCTATTTAATTCCAATTCAACTATCAAATGTAGACATTTTTTGTGAGTATACACCTTGCTAAATAAGATTCTTTGTGATGAAATTAAACTCTTCTGATGCATTACTTCCCAAATTAAAAGGGAGATTTTGTGTACTACTGAAGATGTGTTTTGAGCTGAATATTAACTAGAAAGAGGACAGGAACCACCCAAATTACAACACTGAGAAATTTGGCAGCAGCAGTTTCCAATTCAAATTCCTTATTTTCCTGTCAAAGTCGAACTCATGGTAAGAAGAAGATGAGGCAAAGATGAATAAAACAGATTACCAAAGCAACCCCGTTTTCTGTGATGAGATTAAATGTACAGATCTCTAGCAAAAGGTGACTCTTAGGTCCTCTTGAGAAGGTGTTATTTACAATTGCATTGTTTAGATCAAATCGTTACAATCAAAACAGGTGAAGGTGCTGTTAATGCGGATGTAAGGTTCACACAACACACCCCATATTCTAGTCATGAAAAGTAAGGAGCATATTTTTTGTGTGTAGCTGAAAGCTCTGTGGCTTTACCAGCAAACTGGTTTACTCTTCCCAGCTCTAACCAGTGATATCAATGAGATTCTGCAAAGCTTCTTAGTTCTGTTTTTCTAGAACTTCATTACTTGGGAAGAGGGGGGAAAATATTTACTGTCTCACTGCAAAACTTAGAGTTATCTACACAGAACAGCAGACAACTGTGCAAAGCTAGTGGAAATCTGAGCCAGTAATTCCATGCGATATACTGAATAGCCCTGTGTGACTGAGAGCAGTCTAACCACTATTAAACGGCAATTTGCCAAAGGCTGGGTCTGGACCCCTAACAATAGCGATGATTATCTTAGGTTCAGCCTTTTGGTCGTGTAGACATTGCATTGCCCCAGCATATATGGGCTGTACAAGCCCACCTGTGAAGCTGTGCTGTAAATTTGTTCTTGGTCTGTTACAGGCAAACTCCAAATCTTACACAAAGTCAGATATCTGACCCTCCTCTCCCACCTGCCCCAGCTGAAACATGCTATACACTATCCCTGTCACTCCTAATCTTGTAATAATTATTATGTCTTTTAAAAGACAAAACTTACATAATCTCAATGGTACGAAACCTACACAGGCTCAGTGGGATGTGTTTCACAAGGCGAAAAACAAACTTTCAATTGCCTGTCAGATTCAAAGGTATTTCAGGGAAGACTCCAAATTGCCTGAAATTTGCTCACTAAAAATTGAAGAACATTGTGACCCCACTGTGAGCACAGTTAAATCCTGACAAAAGGTCATTGCTAAAAGCTTAGCAATTACTGCATTTTGTTTGTAAGGAAGGCAGTTTTTGCACAAGCATGAGCTTGGTGAGACTTACAAGTTCATTTTTAATGAGAAATGAAATATCAAATTAACAAAATCAAACGCTGTAGAGTACTTCCTTCTTTTTCTTAGCACTCAAAAAAGTGCACAAGTATTTCAAGCAGCTTGACATCTGTATTACATAAGCAGAGAGCAATTCAGCTGCGTGGAGAACATAAAAAAAACAACTTTGACCTTACACTGGAGTCATGCTTCAAAAGACTGATTATTCATATGAGGAAAATTGCTCAAAAACAACTGCTTGAAAATATTCTCAGAAAGAAAATAGATAGATCGTTCCGAGGCAATAATATAAATATAACAAACTGGATCTTTTTTTTTTTTATTATTCCTAAGCCTTTTGCTTTTTTCACAATAAGTGTTTCATCTGCTAGTATTTGAAATATTTTATCTTTCAAAATGTTTCCCTTGTTTATTCAGTATATTTGTTAGCTTGCTTCAATGAAGTTCTTCAGAAAGACTGAGAGTTGCAAGCCATTGCTCTCTAGCTGCTAATGAAAGAGTTTCAAGCAATGTTGCTTCTTGTTATGTTAGGTCAGAAACCATGCAACTGTAGGGTTAAAGAAGCGTTCTGTCGGTAGAAAACAGTTTAAAAGTGTCCATAAGAAAAAAATTGTGGTTCAACAAATTTTCAAAATATTCTTGATATAATGCTAAACAACATGAAATTCTGGATTTATTTTAAAGTAACGTTTTCCTTCTGAAGGAGGAGGCCTAGTCATCTGGTTGAGGGACTGAGTGGAAGTTCAGGAAATCTGGGTTCAATTCACAACACTGCTACCGATTTCCTCCGTGATGCTGGGTAGATAGCTCAGGCCCCATTCCTGAAAACACTTATGCAAATCCTTAACTTCACTGCTGTGAGCAGTCCTGGGATTTCAACCGGTCAGCTTGTAACCTAGTTAAATGTTAAAGACTGAGGCCAAGTCTCCTCTCCTCAGCTCTCCTCTGTTAACTGTGGATACCAGTTTTTCACTTTCTCCCACCCATTTCCATCTTGCCCCCTTAGCTAGCCAAGTCTGTGGATCCAGGACTGGGCTTGGGCTTCTCTATACGAGCAAATTAAGTTGTCTTAACCTTACCAATCCACTTGAAGCAGCACATCTCCCAAAGTGGATTTGGTTGTGACAGCACATACAAATGAAGTGGGCTCCAGCCTTCCCTCCAGTCTCTGAAACAAACTGTGGTGAAAAGCCACATAACCCCAACCACTTGTTTCCAAACAGATCTTTCGGGGACTTTCAGTAGGTGTTTGTGCAGCTCCTAGCACAGCAGATCATGGACTATCAGCATGGGTGTCTATGCACTAACACAAATAAATGCTGGTTTTTGCTCTAATTGGTATATTAATAAAAACAAGTTTCTTTTTCTTTTACATCTGCTGATACGAATACCTTGCCACAAATGTAAATGTGGAAACAAAAGGTCAGTTATTCCATTTTACTTCCAAGCCAGCAAACCTACTGTAACCATTAACATGTATGCGCTGAGTTTCTTGCATCTGTTTTGATCTGGATTATTTTTATGTAATATTATGTGTATATATATAAAAATGCTGCATTCCCTGTTTTTTTCAGAGTGCTACTTCAGTAGCAGAATCCAGCTCCATAGTTTGAGAGTTGCAAGACCCACAGACTGTCCATCTCCATGTGGAGGACCCATCAACAGGCAGAATACTTGAGGCCAGGGAATGAACAAACAATAATACTCCTTAAGTCCATATTTATCTTAACTGTTCTGGCCTGTGTCAGTGAACTCCCATAAATCAGCTGAAAATAATTTCTGTGATATTTTCTCATAAAAGGAAACAATAAAATGTGTCTAGCACTTTGCTGTTCATCTTATGGTCTTTTTAGTAGCTTTTCTACTTTCACAACTTCAGCACAATTCCCGTTTTTGCTGTTTTGCAAGTGCCTGCTGAGCTCCCGGAACACAGAGAGGACCGTCTTGGTTTTTCAGAGGGCAGTTCCCAGGAACCTGCTGCATCATCAAGCTAAGCTTCAGTCCATAAATGAATCCTGTAACCTGGGTTACAGGATCTGGTTCATACCCAAGTATCGGGGTTCAATTTTTCTTCAAATCCTCTTTCATGGTACTTATACACTGGTCATAATTCCTTCCTAGTAGTATTTTTTTTACACAGTTTATTAACCAAGTCAAACCAAAAAGTTGTCCTGTATTCCACATGGTTTCTGGAGCTTTTACTATTCCTTGTGAAGGAAGCCAGAGATTTCAATTGAAACAGAGTAAAAAAAAACAAAACAAAAAAAGTTAGCAGATATTTTTCTCCAAGCTAGCTGTAATTCACCTCAGTGAAAACATTTCAAACAAGGTTTTTCCCTGAGGCTCCAGTGATCTGGTCATGTAGCTCTGGACAGTGACACGCCATTCTCTCACACATTAAACTGATTTTAAAAGGTAATTCACTTAGTGCTTTTGATGTGTATCCTAATTTTATTGGTACAGAATCACAGTTTAGTGGGCTTCTTGTCAAAGCTTGAGCTATTCTTTTTCTACCTTACATTTTTCAAATACTTTTTAAACCCAGGGAAGGAATTTCACACCACGAATCAAAATAAGCAGTCAGCAGAATTGTTTCAATTTCCAGCTCTTAATAAATCACGCAGAGTTAAATCAGATTCATGAAATCTGGAGCAGTTATGCTTTTATGTTCTCAATTTCCATAACAGAAGTTGCAACCCAATGGGAAAACCTGAACTCTCCAATAGTCACCTGCTGAATTTCATTTCAGGCAGAACTCATTTGTTTATGTCTGCTAGTCTCTCAGTGGAAAAAAGTTAACCTTAATACAATATTAACACAAGCTTATTCCCTCATTCACTCCCCTTTGTTTTGAGCTAAACAAACAAAAAAGTTTTAATTCCCCCCCCCTAAATTTAACACTGGTTTCTTTATTACACAGCATATCTCCCTATTAACAGAGGTCAAGCAAGGGCCATGAAAAACATCACACCTATTGACTTATGAAAGCAAAGTGTAGGACTGTAAGTCTCCTTGAAAACTTCTCTCTATCAAGAGACTCACAGTGTCACCTTGTATGTAAGATGCGTAGCATGGCCACTTGCTTGTGCCAGTGATCATCTCCCCATTTTGTATTAGCCCTGCTTCTTATTAACTTGATTATTTAACTTATGCATTTTGACGAGCACTGCTCCTCTTCTCCAAAGGCTGACACTGCTAGGGCCTTTTCCCCAGAGCCAAAAGGAAGGCTGCTCCAGGAGCTCTTTGCCAGGGATGCTGCAAGTGAAGCAATGGAGTCCCGCCCTTCCCCTGTGCTGAGTAGGGGGCTGAGGAATCCAGATTGATTCATTCCACAGCTGAGGTCTCCAAGTTCACAACATAGTGCGCTGCAGTCATGTCCCTAAACTGGCTTCCTATCAGACTTTAAAATGAAACATTATGCATTTTCTCTTCAATACTAACTTTGCCAGAAAGGAGTTTTTCACTTTAAAAACAAAAGTGTGTGTGTGGGTAGAAATACCGGAAAAAAATAACATCTGTGACCTGATACCTGTGTGTCAGGAATGATTAGTGTCACTGAGGGTGCATAAACATATGTAGCAATTAATTCCGCCCCTTCCTGGTTACAAGCATCACATTTTCTTTTTCTTCTGTTGATTACAAATGTTGCGTGATTACTTTTAATCCAAAAGCAATAAATCTGTACTGACTGCATAATCTGGTCTGTAAACTGAGCTTTTTGGTTTCATCAGTCACTGATTTATTGCATTTCTGAGAGAAAACTGGCAGTGTTTGATACTGCTTGGTTTTAATGTACTGCATCTTTTTCAATTCTTACTTTTACTATGTTTCTGTTTACTTAAATTACTTCTGCAGACAAATTAAAACCAGTAATGATAATTTTTGAAGTTCCAAATCTATTTCTTCAAAATTTCTCCCCTCCGCGCCCCCCCCCCCCCCCACGGTACCCTGAGC
>NW_008825109.1:17678636-17701093 GCF_000699105.1 Pygoscelis adeliae
CCAAAGATGTTTCAGATTGTGCAGCATCAGTTGAATCTCAGAATATGTTTAGACTCTCTCTGTGCAGTTCTTGTATTGGCCAAATTCAACATTTTACTGTGCCAGAAAATGCCAGGTGGTAACAGAGAATAATTTCAGGTACTTTCTTGACTGTACACCAGATGATGATAACACAGATGATAATATCAAACAAGTATTAACTTATCTCTAACACTGTTTCCACATGCTATAGATGCAAAAGGCCATCCATACAAAGTGCTTGCCATACATTGTGCAGTATAGAATAGACTTTCCAGCAAAAACTGGTCCCTGGAGTATCCAGGAAGCATTCTGGTTGAAATTCCCCAATGACAACAGAAAAGGTAATGGAAAAAAAATCTATTATTAATGTTTTGTGGTTATGATTTAAAGTGAACCACGTCAAGAACTTCACAGATTTCTTTCACTCAGTGGCCTTAACAGAGCCTCTTTGTTCTCATGTAGGCTATATTCTCAACTGTGCTCTCCTGCATTTCCAGATACTAAGCCACAATGACCATATTAGATCACGATACTGAGAAATCCCCTTCTTGGCTGATTTGCTAGAGTTGGCCATGAAGCTGGTGTAAGGATGACTATGGAGAATTGAAAAGAGTGCTGACAATGTTTTAATCATATTTGATGGCTGTTTTCTCATCTAGTGCACACTACATTAGCATCGTTAGTCAATGAAGTTATGTTAGTTTTGGTCAGCTCGGCATATGGTCCAGTATCTCACTCCACATATGTCTCCTGTCTAAGGCACAGTTTCTATGAAGGAAATTAAAACAGTGAGTGAGCTTTAAAGGGATTGTGCATCACTCTTTCAAATGAATGTGCCATATAATAATACTGCAGTTAAAGGCTGTATCTTTATTTAAGACTTACCTGGCTAAAGGGGTATTTGTAAAGTACTTAGCTGTGAAACATCACAGAAAAGCATTAAAAACAAACCCATGAAAGCAATTACCTAAAAATAAAGAAAAACAAATCCTTCCTGCCTTCACCCTCCAATAAAAGGAGTGGTTGGAGCTTTGTACTTCTTGTGGAAATGAATAAAACATAGGTGTCTTCTGTCTTAATTTCCCCTGCACATTTCTGGGTCCTGACATTTTCTTTCCCTTAGCAAACTGAGTCCTGAAATTATGGCCTCTCCATGCTGCATTACATGTCTTAAGAAAGAATACCAGAGTAATTCAGAAACTATATTGGAATAAAGTAATCCAAATTGCAATGTCAAAGTGGTTTGCTTATAGTTTGAATATGAGAGTGATCCGTTCCAAATGCTCCGGAGAAATATTTCATTGTTCACCCCCCTCTTCCTTCCCCCTCAGCTCCTCCTCCAGGCTTCCTCAGGTTATTTCCAGTTTGCTTTTAATGGAAATTCCTTCTGACCCCAATCTGGTGCTTGATGAATTCAACCTTTTCTATGTATCAATCATACTAGCCTTTAATCCAGCTTATGGAGGGCTGGGGAGAACAGAAAGAAACAAATATATGGAGATCAGTAGAAACACAACAATGTGATCAAAATCCACCCCCAAACGGGAGTAATTAAACAGTCTTCTGGCTCTGGTAACTGAGAGGCTTTTTAATATCTTGCTGCTTCTTACCTGAGTTTGAGCCAACATTAAGGATCTTCTAGACTCATCAAATTATGGGTTATAGTTCTGCTTCCAAAGTCTGCCTGGCAATTTCTCCTCAGTGCTCATGCAGTCAAGGTCTCATAGGTATTAAAGGCCTCTGGCTGATCTCTGTCTCATAGTTTGCATGCCTGACTGCATAAAAAGTCCTCATGTCTGATCTGATCTTTGTCATAGCCAAATAACGTGTCCAGACAGACAGCCATCAACACCATCTTGTGGTGCTGGCATCACCAAACCTTTTAGTGCTGTCGTGGCACAAAAGCTGGAAGGTGAGTCCTTGAAAAATGAAACAGGCAACATGCAAAAATCACACTCTGAATTTAAAACTGACTTTGACCTACAGCCCTATTAATGCTATGTCGCATGGTTTCTTTATGTAAAAACTCTGATATATTTTAAAATAATAAAATGTTAATTATAACAATAAAAAAATACAGTTGGCCTTTTCCCCTCATGGTCATCTGAGCCCTCATTCCATTTGTTTCTGCTATCACACATTTATCTTTTATTTTTGCATAATTCTGCTATGCCGTTCAGAGGGTGCGTGTGCTACTTGCCATTGGTTTGCATTTAAAAGTCAAAAGCATTGGCCTCATGTCATCCTAAGCATGGGATTTGTGAAGTCTTCTGTGGGATCAAGCGTTCTGCAGGATATGTGTCCTCTAAGCTTAACAGTTTTGTCAGTAAAAATTATTATTTCATTTATGATGTTTATTCCAGTCTTTTGGATCAGCCTCAGGGCATGGAATTGTAAAAATTAATTAGCAAAGATGAACAATTTGCACCCATGCTCATAAGAGGTTTTGTGATACCCCTTCCACAATTTCATACTGATAGCTCCTTTTAGAGGGAGTGGAGTTAGTGGAAAACATACCAGTACACCACCAGAATCAGACAGCAATTTCAGGAGTGGGATTTAACACAAAAATTGTGTCAAAATCCCTATTCAATTTATATTATAAGTTTGTACATAGCCGTTCCACTATTTTCTCCCATCAATGGAAAAATCTTTAAACTTTGTGCAGAGAGAAAGAAGATGGAGAAGAAAAAGAATAAAAGCGATGTGAGAAATCTTAATGAATCCTTCTTCTAGGACAGTGGTTTCTCCCAGCTCAGTGTATTCCTGCAAAATATGATCCAGTAAGATGTGGTTTTCATCCATGTATTGCAGGTGCTAAGGAGGAAACCTGTCTCCTCCGATATCCCAGCAAGATGACACATGCCATCTACATGTAATTATTTCTTTTTTCCCAAAAAATACATTTAGGAAACTTCCAAGATCCCAACAACTTGGAATTTAACATTGTAGTTAAGTAGAAACTGTGTAGCACCTCTGCTGATTTCAGCTGAAATGCAATGTCTTACAAAACTCCAGATTGTTGCAGGGAGCACAGATCAGCATGGTCTGGTTCAGAAGAGCTTAAGGTACCACGGCCAAACAAAAGATGCTTTTTCATAAGATAATAGAAATCCTTTTCCTCAAACTGCTCAGTATGCCATATGGCAGCTTTGCGTGAATCATCTTCATTACTTCAGTAACTGTTCTTATCAGTTGAGAAGGGGTCAGGATAGCCAGTTGCAAAGAAGCAAAATCTTTCATCTTGCTCTCTGGACCAACAGTTCACCTGGTCAACTGATTTCCTCATTCTGGCACTTGCTTTACTGTATCATAAGGAGCTGATATTTCTTGAGAAAAGAAAAATACCTGTCAAGTTCGTAATTGAGGCAAACTCGTAACTCCCACTTCTATGAGTTGTAACCCATGAAACTGCCAGACTTCTTGTTAAAATGGAGGACCTCCATTTCCCTCCTCTTCACCTGCTCATAATTATTTTCTTCTCTAAAAGGAAGGGGGAAAGGGTTTGTTTCCAAAGCAAGTAAAGTTGAATAGTTAAACTAACTGGAGTAACTGTATCAGTATTCTTCAGTAATAACTTCAGCATACCCCTGCCCCCATGGGAACACTATATCATAGAATATATATTACTTTATTCCAGAATAATTAGTGTGCTTTCAAAGCAAAGTAGTTCTTATTGGGCGGAATAAGGGAGAGGGAGGGAGGGAGTGCAAGCCGCTTTTATTCTAGGTTAGAATTCCCCAGCAGCTGTTCCATGCCGCTCAATGGGGAAAAGAAGCCTGGACAAAAATATGCTTTGCTGGGATTCGGAATGGATGAAGTCTTATCGTTAAAGAAGCTGGATAAGCAGCAGTTAAAAATGAAAAGAAAAAAACCTACCCAACATCCAAATAAATCATACATTGCCCTTATACAAAGACTTGTTATCAACATAGCCCAGCCCCAGCTGTTGCCCAAAATAAGTACTACTTCTTTATCAATAATACCAAACCATAAGACCAACTTTCCCCTTTGGAAAAGAAACACATGTATTATGTAAGGCTCAGATAACATACCAGTGCTTAATTCGAGCCTATGCAAGTTTTTGGAGTGTGCACAAAACTAGAGATACTAACAAAATATGTTAAAGCATTTTCTGTTAGTTTTGAACTGAATCCATTACCACAGATGTTTCTGCAAGTTATTGGTTAATTTTAGTTAACATTGTAGACAAAAATTTTAATAAAGATAATTATATTAATAAAAACTTTGTGAAAAGTCTTGAGGAAAATTTATTCTCCCATTTTTTTTTTCCCCACTAAAAGTTGCAGTCAAAAAACCCCCCAACCTATAAATGTATGAAAAATGCTTCTGTGAAGAGCTTTGATTAATTTTATCAAGGGAGTAAAGCTTACAGGTATATTTTAAGAAACCTAGTTTCTGTGCAAGAATAAGACTTGAAGGAAATGGTTCCTCAAATGTATTTTCTCACTCTTCTTGATTCATTGGTGACTTTGAAATTCAAAACTGGTTTCAGTTTTATCCCACCGTGGAGACTAATTTTCATGGTCTCTCATAGGAGTACATTATTAACTACAGGTTAAATTTTAAGGAGTGGTAAAACAATCATCTCTCTCATGACTGTCTGTCCTTTTCAGGAGTAAGGAGCCTGCACAGACACTGAGGTGTTAAGAGAAACACCATAATTAATGACTGGGGACAGGGTACTAATCAGATTATGTTGTCTGATCCCATTTTCTAATCACAAGAAATTGTGATGGAAAGGAAAACAGATCACATGTTCTAATTCTTACACACAGAAGTTGCTGTGGAAGGCACTGCAACAGGACAAAACATGACAAGATACAAAATAATCTAGAATTAAAGGGTTGATGTGAAGTATAAGAAATGTATAGAGAATATATAGTGGAAACACCGTAAGCATTTTATTCCCAGCACTCTCCTCTTCTTTGGATGGAAAAAGGTGGTGGTTGTGGTGGTGGTGGCGGTCAGAGGGAAGGAAATGAAAAATGGAAGGAGAACCTTCTAGGGTAGAATTTAGTCATCAAATATTCAAATAGCCTATCTATTTTAACCATTAGTGAGTTACATTTGAGAGGTGATATTTTTCCTGTTGATTATCTTGAAAGTTTTCTCATGAAATACATGGATTTACTATGAGGTGCATGATGTTTTGTGAAAATTGCATTTTTTTATCAAAGATACGTCTTCCTTTAAATATATTATTTAGTAAAATATCATCTCAGCTGTCTGTAACTCCAAGACTATTGAGTTCCACACTGCAAGTGTGATGAGTACCTTTGTTTTCTCTCCACCTTTTAAAGCCTGCTTTCTCAGCATAGCATTCAATGGACATTGCACTAGCTTAACACAGCCAGCCACTTGGTAATGACCTTACCACTTGATTTGCCAACAATTTATACAGTCAAATCGGAAGCATTTTTTTACTGTGTACTTAAAACAAACGCCATGCCAAAGAGGAAGTAAGGAAGCTGAAGCTGTGCGTGTGGATCAGTATTTCAGGCTGCCTCACATGTAGGATCTGAAACATGTTACAAAGCAAGTCGGCCCAGCTGTTCTTACTGAGTGGGCTCCACATGGCCTGAAGTTAACTCTTTTGTCCCCCCTAACAAAGGTTCAGTATATTTGGGAAGATATTAGAAGAATACTCCTGAGAAACAGTTTTACTCTCGGTATGACAAAGTGAATATAAACCTTGTTGTAGGAAAAATGTAATTCCCACAGCAAGAATTTCAGCTTTAGTGTGCTACCTGGAACAGATCCTCCTTATTTGAAGAATCAGCTCTGTGGAAAGGTGTCCCTGTGGCTAGGCTGTGCCATAAAAAGACAAGTTTCTCACAACTCAAGCTTGAAGAGATAGCTGTATGAAGAAGGTATGTAGATATTTACACCCCTATGCACAGGCAGTATCTTACAGCTTTCCAAGTGCTTGTCTGACAATGTGAACATGGTAAGAATCATATCCTTCATCCAGAAAAAAGGCTTCTAAAGGAAGGAAAATTTATATTAAAACAATAGCATCCTGTTGCATGAATGTGTGTGTGGGAGAGAAAGGACTTGAAAGAATTCTGCGTCCTGGTATGTACACAAAATGGTAATGCAAAACTCACGTGGGGTATCAAAGGGAGTGTCTACTTTCTTCCTTCTGTTACAGGGTTTTGCAGATGAACAGTTCTGGCCTAAAATAAGACCAGTGTTTTGTAAATTGTACAACACAAGTTTGCAGAGTTACACAAGCTCATCAGCTAACTGTAGCTAGGAACCTTAAGAAAGTCATGAAAAAAGCAGCTTTGTATCACTTCTTGTGCCTGATGTCTGCAGAGTGAAGCACATTGGGTGATAAGCTATTACAGGCTCATTCTTTTTTTCACTTCAGAGGACAGGTCTAAGAACCATAGCCCCAGAGTCATCTATCTTTTAAATTCCTTAGTCACTGCAACAGCTTATTCACTGCATGTCTACAAAATAGACTGTGATAGCATGAGCACTCACCTTGCTTCAGTCTGCCGTAGCTTCCTATTACCCTTTTGCTGCTGTAAAAAGCGTCCTTGCCTGCTACATGTGTCGTAAGTGGTCAAAAGCCTTTCTGTGATGTATATTGCTTTGCTGCCCTCAGTCCAGGCTGTGCATGTCTTAGCAACTGATATGCTTCAGGTCTCGTTCTTGTGCTCAAAATTTTTTACCCAAATTCTTATCTCACTAATGCTGGTTTTATACAAATATAACTCAACTGAGTTACAACTCGGCACTTGAGATATCTTTGTGATGGGATGAACTGACCTTTGGCTTTGATTAGCTGCCTGCCATACTGTCCTGGTATAGAGGATAGAGATAGAGTTGGGATAGAGTTAATTTTCTTCCTAGCAGCTGGTACAGTGCTGTGTTTTGGAATTAGGATGAGAACAATATTGATAACACACTGATGTTCCAGTTGTTGCTAAGTAGCGCTTATGCTAGTCAGGGACTTTTCAGCTTCCCATGCTCTACCGACTGAGAAGGCTGGAGGTGCACAAGAAGCTGGGAGGGGGCACAGCCAGGACAGCTGACCCAAACTGGCCAAAGGGACATTCCATACCATGGGACGTCACGCTCAGTATATAAACTGGGGGGAGTTGGCTGGGGGGAGCGATTGCTTCTCAGGGATGGGCTGGGTGTTGGTCAACGCATGGTGAGCAATTGCATTGTGCATCATTTGTTTTGTATATTCTTTTCTCACTTTTACTCTTCTGATTCTCTCCCCCATCCCACCGGGACGGGGAGACCGAGCGAGCGGCTGCGTGGTGCTTAGTTGCCGGCTGAGGTTAAACCACGACACTTTCAAAAGCTTAAAGTTAGACAGTGAACCCAATTGCAAACAAATTTACAGAAGTCCCTGCTGAGAGTAGTATCTGCATTTCTGATACTGTTTCAGATCTAACGAAAAGGTCACAGGAGTGAATGTTCCTTCTAATGTTATGTTCCTAGTGGAGATTATTCACTAGCCGTTTGCTCAGTTCTCAGCAATTTATTATCACACAGCACAGTGCCGTCATTTCTGGAGGTGTCGTTCATTACCCACTGTTCATTTGAACAAGCCAGAAATACTTCTGTTCTCTGCCATTGTGCCTGGAAGTAGCATTAACCAAAACAACATCACCAAACGAGTCAGCTCATGTGGCCGTACTGCAGCGGCGTTCCTGGAAGCACTGTTCTCATTCTCACTTCTCTGGGTGATCACAGATGTCAGGAAAGCCAACCATTATTTAAAAAGATCACCAGCAGTAAACCCACAAATTTGCTCCTGGCTACAGTTTTCCGAAACTTGTGCAGGCTGCCTGAAAATGGAATTCACATAACCTCTCTTCCCCTTCCATGACTTTTTCCCAACGTGCTCCCACGGTTTTGCCATCTTTGGTGCAGTACACAGCATGGCAATGGCTCACATCCCATAGTTTCAGGAAGTTAGATTTGCTCAGTTTTGACAGTTTCAGTGTATCCCACGATGGTAACACTATACTGAAATACCCTCAGGTAGGTAGCTTTAAATATTATGGTACAGGATTACATAACAAGTGACATTCTTCTCATTTTGTTATTCCATAGTTAAGCATATAATGCCATAGAATTGCTGCAGCAACAGATTCAAACACAACTACTTTGGAAAACTCACAAACAAAACTGGCCCACCTGTCTTCACTGCATCAGATGTAATTCTTTAATGATGTTATCATGCTTTTGCACCATTCAATATCTTCATTTACTTTCACAACTACTATCCTCTCAGCAATCCTTTATAATAAATATATGTGCATATATAAATACACACTGGGTGAACATGAGGACATTTTGACTAAAGCGTCCAGGACAAAAAGCATAATTTTGAGTTTGTTGTTTGGTCTAGTACAGGAGGGCAAAGAGGTGCTGAAACAGAGGAAATACCCATTTTGAAAAGGGTTTCAAAGATACTTGTAACAGGAGGGCCACTACCTGCTGAAAATGATTTTGTCCAAGCCACACTGATTTTCTTGGTAGAGTTATACAATATTTTCTAGGCATAAGACAAGCAGAGGAAGGATTAAAAAAAATTTTACTGGAGAAATTGTCAAAGGCTTCTCCACGACCAACGTGCCTTTCAGGTCCAGTGGCATCCACGGTCGCTTAAACGGAGACTACAAAACCATCTTGAGAAGGCACTTATATATATTTAAGCTTGATTAATGTTAATACTTGATGACAACAAAGCCAAGTTTCAAACATCTGCCCCATAGGGTGGTTTTATTACATAGCTGGTATAGGATCACTGTAAGTGATTTTCTTTTCCCTGTAGGTCATGCAAATTAAACTTTAAATGTGGTCAGTGTCTTAAATTCTTCCTGCCAAATTAATGTTGATTGGTTTGAAGAAGCCCTCTCCGCGCTGTAGCCAGCATCCTTTGTCAGTCAGAAACCTTGACTTCGCTGGTGTTTGCCACAGCCGGATGCTGTGCTGAAATGCTTGGGATGAAAGGAGGGGCTACACAGCTGCTTCTTTGCTGTATATGCCCAGAAACCTCAGAGCCCATTTGGTGGCATGAGGGAGGGTGAGAAGGATTTTGTGAAGGGGGGTGGGGGTGCAGACAGTGTGAGCACGAGCTTCCTTTAGGGACAGCTATAAATATGCATCTCAGTGTACTGGCTCCATAGATGGTCCTCTCCAGATGGACTCTTGGTATGTGCAATTTGCTTTTGACATTTCCTGGCTGACAGTAACTATTATGATTCTGCACACATACACACCCTCTCTCCCTCCTTCCTGAAGGAGAGGTAAGGCTTTAGTGTTCCCTATGGTTACGTCTAGACAGGCCAACTTGTTTAGCCTTAGTTTTTTCCTGTGCTATAAAAAAACTCATGACTTCTTTTTCTTTAAAGGAAGCCCTAGAAGAAGAAGAAGAAGAAGAAGAAGAAGAAGAAAAAGAAGAAGAAGAAGCCCATCCCCTAAGACTCCTATTTTTTTAGTTTCTCAGTAATGCAACAACTATATTCCCAAAGCTATTTTGTACTATGTCCCATATCACTACCTGCCTGCTAATAAATATATCTTTATGTAGAAACTTTATCTCAACATGTTGTTTAAAGTCAGATTTGGCTATAAAGGGCTAGATTATAGACCCTTGATATCTTTTAAAAGTTGTTATTAGTTTCTCTATTTTTTTTTCTTTATCCTAAAACAGGGGTAAAACCATCTTGCATTCTTTCATCTTTGGCTTGCAGGGCACCTTTAAGAAGGTTTCTGCTGTTTTCTGAGCAAGTGTAAAGCATTTGCTTTCACAGTTCCTAGTACCAGCCTACACGCTTCTGTTTCCCTGCAGTCAGAGGACTTCTTGATTAATTATTGTACTCCTGCTTTTGATAATAATTTCTATCTCACAGGATATTCCATATTAATGAACGAGGAAAGGTGGTGAAAGGCATCTAACTCACATAAGCATTTTCAAGAGTGAATCCTACCACTTCAAGCAGTCAGACTCTAGAGATCTGGCTTTAGTGGCAAGTTTCTATGAAGTTAATACATCGCCTTCTCCATACTTAAATTAGTTTCTGCCACCCAACTCAGTGCTTAGGACTGCCTATTTCAGTCTAAGTAGGCATGCCCTTAGCCATAAATGATTTCAGGCTACTCCACAGCTTTTTAAATTGGGCAACCAGAAGTGGAGATAAGTGAAAAAGTAAAATATCCACTGAACGACCAAGGTTTTCAGAAGCATCACTGTTGGTGCACTGACACAGTGTTCATCATCCTTATATCAATCATCAGCTGTGAGTTGGTGTACTGATTCATTCTCTCTTGGGTGGTTTTTCTTTTTTGTAGGAAAAGCAGAGCTAACCCTCAATTTCACGTTGCTTTTCAAATGGAATAGATGGTCCTACAGAACAGACTGCAGAATCAGTGAGCAAGAAGTCCTGCAGGCAGCCCTCTTTAGTGTTGGACTTGAACTTTAATGACTAGAATTATTTCATTTACAAGTAACTACACTTTTCAGCAGATTGATTCTTGTGAATCTGTAAAACCTACTGCTTGAAAAATATACAAACCAAATATTTCCCCCCCCTCATTTTAAAGGGAACAGTTTCTCCTGGCAATAACATACATCTTTCCTTCTTAATATCTTACCCTGCTTTCAAACTTAATATTAACAGTTGTCCTGGTTTCAGCAGGGATAGAGTTAATTTCCTTCCTAGTAGCTGGTACAGTGCTGTGTTTTGGATTTAGGATGAGAACAATGTTGATAACACACCGATGTTTTAGTTGTTGCTAAGCAGTGCTTACACTAGCCAAGGACTTTTCAGCTTCCCATGCTCTACCGACGGAGAAGGCTGGAGGTGCACAAGAAGCTGGGAGGGGGCACAGCCAAACTGGCCAAAGGGACATTCCATACCATGTGACGTCATGCTCAGTACATAAACTGGGGGAAGCTGGCCGGGGGGGCCGCTGCTCGGGGACTGGCTGGGCATCGGTCGGCGGGTGGTGAGCAATTGCATTGTGCATCACTTGCTTTGTGTATTATTATTATTATTATTATTACATTATTATTATTATTTTATTTCAATTATTAAACTGTTTTTATCTCAACCCATGAGTTTTTCTCACTTGTGCTCTTCCAATTCTCTCCCCCATCCCTCCCGGACAGGGAGAGTGAGCGAGTGGCTGTGTGGTGCTCAGTTGCCGGCTGAGGTTAAACCATGACAACTCTGTAGAACCATAAAAAGGGATGAGAGTCAAACAGCAAGCAGGTTTTTTTGAGACTGCTGCTAATATAAAACCTACAGTATCTGCTGCCTATTGGCTTGTTGCTGAATTTTTATCTCAGACGGGTGAATTGTTTTTTTTTCCCTTCTCATAACTATAGTGCAACAGCATTAAAAGTGCTCTCTGTCTCTTTTTTGTATTTGTTGTATTGTATAGCATGCACAACTTGCACAGAGGCCTCACTTCACCCTCACCAACTTGCTCCTTGGTTATAGAAAATGTAGCTTGAACATACTGGATTTTAGGTAATACCAAGCTTTTCTTGTTCCAGGTTGGACCTTGTGCAAAAAATGAAAGCCTGCTAATTTTTAACTTCCTACTGCTGAGCAGTGTGACTTTGTGCTAAATAAATATGTTTTTGCCATGCACAGAGTAGGAAAGAGTAGGAACAGAGAAGTGTAAGAACACAGACTGAATTATGATAAGATGTATTATTTTGTAAAAGATTTGTATTTGAGGATGCATGGAGATCATTGCTCCATTCTGGTCTTCAGCCTCAGTAAGAAGGCCAAATCATGAAGGAAAGTATTTCTAACAGGAAATGGATGCGACTCAACTGAAAGAGATCCAAATGACAGATAATAATTTACGCAGGTCACGTATGAAACCTTGGAGGTGTTGGGCAGAACTTTGGCATACAAAAATGTGCAAATAGGTGAAAAAGTGCCTCTTTCTCAGCTCCGGTTTTAACTACAAATTGCAACAAAGACAGGTGTGTATTTTCCACACACCTTAGCAGGTATCTGTGGAGGCATCAACATAGGCAGAAAATGGCTATATTCTTGGCACAACCCCCGACGTACCAGCCTGAGGACCTATAGTGAATAATATCTTCTCCTTTGGAGTCAAAGTTGCCTCTCTGCTCTGCTCTGCTCGAGCTTGGCTTTCCTGTATCTTATAAAAGACAGATTTGATGTCTCAAAGAAAGAACATGATTTAGTAAGGGAAAATAATCTGTAAGTCATTAATAATAGCTAAGTCTCTAATGAATTGCAATTTTGCCAGTCTGTTTTCATAAGAGGTACTAACATGTGAAGGCAAAAATACTAAACCTTACTCATGAATCTACAGTTCAAGTAAAGAGCCAAGGAGTTGGATTTTCACCTACAGTTTTAAGTGTCACAGGTAGAAGAAGCAGCTGTAGAAGCACCATGGTCATCCATGATTGCATCTTTATAAAGAGGGGAAATCCAGGTAGCTGCTCTAGAAAGCCGAGGGTTGGGTGTTTTTTCCCCCCTTTTAAGTATGGCACAACATTAATGGAATAGGAATTTATAGTCCTGTAACAGTTTACAGCTTCTAAATTGAGCCTCATGACTTTGCCTCAGCAAATGTCTGTCAGTGGCAGTATTTGTATTACAAACTCTATTCCATTAATTTTTTCAGTGTAGAATATGAAAGTCCTATTAGTGACATTTTAGGGCATGTTCCAGCAGCTTAGCAAAGATTGAAGAAACAGGGACTGAATAATGGTAGAAGGAAAAGCTGGAGGGAATCCAGATGTACCTTTTACCTCCTCAGTTTGGTATAAAAATTGTTAAGAGAGTGGGGGATTGCACAGTCAGACCTGTAGAAAATAATATGTAAGGTACATATTAAGGGGAAACTTTCTCAAGTTTCCCCTTAATGAAGTCTGTGCTTTGTTATTGCAAAAGGAAAGGTGGGGACAACTTTATGTATGCTCTTTCGCTTTGTTTATCCCTGGTTAACTCTTTCCTGAAATACAGGCTAGGTGCCAGAACTTTTCAGGAAGCATTATGTGAAACTTAATGTCTCACGAGTTTTAACATGGTGTGAATAGTTCCTAATCGGCTTTCAAAGAGGGACTATCAAACAATTTCTAAATAAACAAGCTTCATGGCACACAGTGCACCCACTGTAGGCAGTGGATGAGATAGCAAGTAGTATCTGCTATAACTGTGCTGGATGGGAGAAGCATGAATAGGGGAGCCCAGGGCCAAAGGAAAAACTGATGTTTCATTCACATTAATACAAGAGGGAAGGTGGAAATACAGGGCCTGCACCACAGGCTGTTGTTTTCTCCCTTCCTCCTGCTCCTTCTGCCTCATCCTTCAGTGCCTTTGTGGGATGCTCTGGAGGAAAAGGGATTTTTGCTGGCTGCTAAGCAGTTTGGATTGGCTCGCCACCACCTCCTTCCCTGCCCCCGAAACTATCAATAGAGGTGGCAAATAGCCAGAAGGGGACATATTCCCCCAGAAGATCTACTTGGAAGTTGTCAGGACTGTCATGTCCTTTTTGGCCCAACACCCGTGGTGGGAATCAATGTGCCCCCTGATGCACTGTGCCATGCCACACCATGCCATGTGACAGTGGAGCCTCTGTTGTGGGTGAGTGGGATGGGGAACCAGCCACAGCCAGAGCTCTGTGGGCAGTGCCAGGGTGGTCCAGAGCTGGGTGAGGAGGATAACAGTAGGAGTTACAGGTAGCTGCAGGAAAACAAGCAAAACACTCCCAACCTACAATGCCTGATTGATTTCTGTATATTCCTAGATCCTGGAGTTGCTCAGTCTTTTACGTTTTTCCTCGTCAAGCGCAGAATAAAAATCCCTGCTCTCTTCATTAATTTTCTTCCTTCCTTTGGGCCAAATAGAACAGAAGCACAGAAGCAAACAGTATGTTTAAAATGTGATGTTCATCAGATAGCTTTAATTTTATACAAGAGCTTATGTCCCTGGGAGAACCTAGTCAAGAAATTAGCAATTTTGCACATTTGCAGTTCACCAGGGATCAATTAAAAGACTATTATACCCTTTACTGACGGTGCAAGATGAAAACAGCTAATATCTCCAAAGGAACTTCTTATAAGACCCAAATTGAACTTAATGAGAAAAGACATTTGACAAATGCTGTTAGCTGTAAGATGCATTTAGCACTTGTCAAGAGCTGTATTTCTGACTCAACAAATTTATAAGTTAGAGTATGCCCCAGCCTGTATTGATGTAAATGAGACTGAGTGCAGTGGCTTTGACAAGGCTTGAGAGCACTGGATGCGTCGAGCAGACCAACCTAATAGGATTCACACTAGCCTACGTTAAATGTATGAAGAAAGCACTAGATGAACAGCCATAGTCGGGGTTGAGATGAATTTTAAAGGAACTCTGCTGTTTTTAACATATGAAAATGCAGGATACTTTCTGCAAAATAATATATTCCCTGAATATAGATTGGATAGACAGGAGAATTTGAAGTTTAAATAAATTAATGCATAGGGGTGGAGACAGACTCGGCCTTGCTTTGAAAGTACTCAGACATATAAGTATATGATAACCAACAGGAGAACTAGTCATGCGCTAAATTTAAGGGACAGAAGTGCTTTGAAAAATCAAAGTATATGTGAAGAGGAAAGGTCCTGTAGACAAGCCTTATATGAATAACCTCAGGAAGAATAACCAGCGGTAACAGTTCTGTGCGGATTTAGTCACTCAGGGGTATGATTGTCACCAGACAGGGCAGTCTGTGATCCCAGCTCCAGCATTAGTGAATTTTAAGGACATTGTGCACTGCTACCCAGGGCTTCATCCTCCCTGGGACTACCTCAGCCACTATAAATGTTATTCTCTTCAGTTTGTGAAAGGACAGCTCCATTTTTTGTACTTTTATGCCTACTCTCCATGATGGATTTTAAATAATAACAACAGTGGGTACCAGAACTTTGGACTGATTTTTCTTTGTTGTCAGTTTCTTGGGAGGAGATGAAGTTTTCCATCTAATGAATTGCATTGTGACCTTTCTAGTTCGCTCTAAAACAAATCATATTTAAATGTTAGACCTGTAAATCTTTCCAGATGGGGCCACTGTTCAGACTTTTCTTGTCAAACCATTCTAGCCATACTCTAGATAACTTTGTTTTCAAAACCATTGCATCTCTCATATACCTAGGCATGGATAAACCACCAACTTCAATGCATCTGCAGAACCCTTCTCATTCCCTCACAACAGGGAACCCCAGGTCAGGATGAGGCTTTTCCAAGGAAAAATTGGCAGCAGACAAAATTTGGCCATGTTCTTTTGTGTCCCATTTGGGACTACTCTTTCAACTGTGTTACTAGCCAGGGCTACAGGTATCTTAACAGCTATGTAGCAAAGTTTTTATTATATGGCTAGTACTGTTCATACAAAAATAAGAATACATGAAGGCAGTAAGGCTGAGGAAACAAGTGGATGAGAAAGATTGGACAGGACAGATTATAGATAAAAAAAAGAAGACTGAAGAAAAAGGAAGCTGATTTGGAGAAGGATAGTGAAAATTATAAGTAAAAGACCAATGTCAATGTAAATAGCTTTAACGGGAAATTGCAATAGCATTTGAGTAGGGAAGGGAGAAGTGCCTGAAGATGAAGACTCAGACAGCAAGACTGTATGAATGTGAATGTATGGGCAGACCCAGTGACTTATTGACTCTTTGCTCTTTTTGTTGCTGATCTTCATTAGCTTACTCTCCCCTGGAATTCTATCCTGCATTATTTTTTTTTCCAACATTAAAATTACAGCAAATACACATTACTAACAAACTTCAAACCTCAGCTAGATTCAGAAAGTTTTCTGTCACTTTGTTTTGATTGGAAACCCACAATACAAACATCTTATTTATATAAAGATGCCTCCCGCCAAGGCCAGAACCGCAGCTTCCTTGTCAAGCATGAAAAGAGGGTGTATAAATTTGTCTTTGGGTCCATGTCACACCACTGAGCATGACACAGGCTCACTGTGGTGGCAGAGCAGTCTGAGGGCACACAACTGTTTACATCACTCTAATTAAGGCCAGGCTTGTTTTCAAAGAGCAGCAGATGCTACGGAAGGACTACATCAATGTTGTCTTATTTTAAAATATTGTTAAACATAAACTGGAAACCAAAGCTATAGTAAATTCAAAGTGTGATTTACAAGAAAAATCAAGAAAAGTTATAAGCTGAGCCACAAGTAGAGAAAAACAAACATTAAATGCTGAGTTTCTAGTCATACAGTCTTGGACCCCCTGGCTATATACATACTGTCATTTATAATGAGGCATAGAGCTGTGAGCTCCAGTTCTCTGTTTACCACTCTGTCTAATATGGCTGTATCCATCCTATCTAGGAAAAGAGGACAATGTGAGATTCGTGTGGTCACCATCATAAGGCAGACACTGCTTAAAACCGTGGTTGCTTCTTGGCTTGCTCTGAGCTAGAGAGAGTTGACAGTGTGAAGGGAAGCATGAAATGTCAGGGTTTGAAGCTCAAGCACGAGCCTGAGCTGTGAACCAACAAGGGAAAAGTCTTTTGATCCTGATTTTTTTACCCTTAGTGTAAATCTGTTGTTTTCCACTGAGCTGTTTCTGAGGCGGAGTTCATCATGCTGAGTAACTCCACCAGCCTGTCAGCCCAGCAGCAGTCTGCCTCTCTTCCCTTGTAACTGCTTGCAGAGGAGCAGTCACTGAACTGAGATGCTGTCAGGTCTGTCTGAATTCTCTCCTGTTTTGAAATCTATTCAGCACAAAAAGGTGGGTAGAAAGAGGGAGTAAGTGACAACTCTCTGATCCTACAGCAGCAGCTGCTGTGGTCTTGGCTCTGAGGTAGACAGGCATCAAACTCCACGACTCTCTCAGAGATCTGTCAAGATCTTTCTTAAAGTGCTGTCAAGCTGTTTCATCTTTCAAAACAGAGAAGGTGGATTTTGCTCATCTCCTTATGTCACCACCTCTTCAGTGCATTGGTAAACGCAGCCAAAGTAAAGAGCAGTTGCACTGTAAGAGATTTTATGGGTGCTTGTTTAGCACAACTGGTACAACCCTTATGCAAGCAAAAGTAACTGAGATCCACACAGAAAAATAAAATAAAAATACTGTATAATTTCTTCCATTGCATGGGAAGATTTTTCATTTCTAAAGCAAAATAGGTATCTGGGCCATTCTGCCTCTAGAGCAAGGTCTGATTGCCACAAGCCCTAGTGCAAAGAGGGCTCCTGCCCAGCCAGCTACAAAACCTAGGCATTTATAGATTCAGAGGCCCTAAAAGAGCTGCTCCATCTGCGCATTTAAAAGTTATATCCAAAGTTCCCATTTTTTCTCGTTTTCTCTGTGCTTAAATACCTCCAGTTTCTCTCCTATCACAACGGTCTCATGCATTTACATGCCCAGCTTCCACAGCAGGCAGGACAAAGGGGTCTGTTATAAACGCAGGCCTAGCTAGACCTTGCTTGTAGGCCTCACACCTATATTTCTTCCATAAATCCCAGTCAAATCTCTATTCTAAGGGGCAGTTGCTGAGTTGGCTGCTGGCCCTGGAAACCACAGTTTCAAATAAAATGTAATAGAGGAGAAAAGAAAACTACTTTTCTTCTTAAGAACAACAAAACAAAACTAACAACTGCTGCAAAAAAGGGAAGGATTTTAGGTAATGGTAGTAAAAATGAGTTCAAATTTAAACCAGAGTGAGAAAAGCCTTCTGAAAAAAGGTTCCTACTTAAAGGTCAATGGGGTAAGAGCCTCAAGTGGCATAAAGTGAGAGAGCTCCCTGAAGTTAATGGATCCCTGACTGTTTATTCCAGAGGTGAATAAATGTCTGTTTTCAGGAGATTCATCTCCATACATGTGAGCTGTAGTGAGGGGGGGGCAAGTCCTTACACTGCAGCTTCCCCCTCACAGCCTCATGTTTGGATTGTTTTAGCAGCCACCTGGGCTAACTGGCAGAAACAGAATGAGAAACGTTTAATTAACATCACAGGAAATGCTCCAAGTGTGCTTGGAAATAGCGGGGATAACATTAACATGCCAGTAAATATTTCATAGATTTACAGTCCTTTCAATTTAGACTTTTATTGACTCAACACACAAGTACATCCCTCTGCTGCCTTTAATCCATTTATAGCTGGTTTTTTTTTTTAATCAAAGATATGGATAAAGGGTAACAGGAGACCACTAATGTCACGCTTGGAGGTAAGAGATGCTCAGGGGTCCAGCAACCCACAGTTGCATCACCTCAGAGTATTTTCAAGATGTATACTACCTAGAGCTGTAAAGAATCCCTGATATTCAGCCTCTATGCCATGCAATGTAAATATGTCTGATGAACAGAAAAAAAGCAGCAAAGGAAGTGGAAGAATGCTTGAGTCCTCTTTTTTGTAAAAGAAGACAAAAAACACCACCCTGTTGGTAGAAGAAATTAAACTGTTGTAGTGAATCATGAATCTGAATCACCAAGTCCATATCAAAGCAACATTCAAGGCGGAAGAGATGAAGAAGTTTCTTTGTACCTGACAGCTTCTCTTAAAAAAGCACGACATCTTTCCAAATTATTTTCAAGACCTTTTCAACTCTTCTAAACTGAAACAAAAACAAAACCCCCAAACCCAGGATTTTGACAAGAAAGAGGTAAGTCTTATAGTGTGAACAACTCTTGCTTGGAAAGCCAGTCTTTTGTTAGCCTGTATTTCCACCTAATTGTAAAGGCTCCACTGTTAATCAGAAACATAATTTTTTTCATTCAATGTTTGTTATGAGCCTAGAATAAAATTTAGAAAAGCCTAATTATTCAATAACAGCAATCAAAGAAAGAAAGGATGTGGCACTGTTACAGGAGACTGAAACATTGCTCGTGGTGTATTAGATGAATATTGACCCAACAGTCATATGAGATCATTTTAGGCCTGCAAAGTGCTGAAATAGCTACCCAATGCTCAACGCTGAGCAGAACAAATTCTGTAGAAGAAAACAAATTTCTCTAGGTTAAGTCTGAAATGAATCTTAACTCTGTTCTTATCAGATTCTAGTGCCTGCAGGAACAGCTATAGCTTGCTCTGAGGAAAAACACTTGGATACGGCATACCAACACCTACTTTTATGATGCCTTTTCCTGAGGAAAAGTTAAATCAGTTCAGTCCATAAAGTCAGCTGAAAGGTACACAGATTATCATTGTGCATATGGGGTGCATGTGAAATGAAATATGAAATCGATCTGCCAGTGGAACGGAAAACCAGACATGGTAGAAGCTCTAGAAATAAAACACTAGGATTACTTTCTAACTGATACAACACACAGATGCCTCAGCCTTTCAAATAATCCATGTTTGGCCTCTGGAAAGGCTCCCTCAAAGACAGTTTTTTGTTTATGTTAGCTGGCCACAATAATAATACTACATTTCTTGGAAATATACAAAGTCAGGCTTTGCTACTGATTTGGAAACTCTGTGTTTAGAAATCAATTTGAATGTTTCATGAAGTGCTTCATCGATGGAGCTGCTTCATGAAATCAGCTCTGGCATTTTAGCCACCAGGTTGTAGAGATAAGGGGAGTTGCTGCATTGACGTAGCAACCGCTGGGCGTTGAAGTGGCTCAGCAGCTGGATGCAGGGAGACTACATTCAAGCTCTGACATGGAACCGGCATTTCAGATTCAGAGTTATGGTTATATCAGAAACCACAGCTGAGCTACTTCAGGCTCTATCAGCTGCAGAAGCAACGAAGTTGCTGTCGTATATACCACATTTGTATCTCTATTGGATAGGGCTTTTTAGACCTCTTGTTACTTTTACTAGCTTTTACTACTGTATGCTTCATCCTGGTAAGACAGTTTTACTTTTTTCTTAATTATGAAACCAGATTTTTTCTTTTTTTATGTTGAGAAAGGGAGAACTGTGAGCTCTGACCTGCCAACCTAAGTGAGGAAGCTTTAAATACCTTTCTCAATGGACTCTAGTTCTGCTGCCAAGGCGGTGATCTTCTTTGCAAGGGCCAAATAAAAACTCAAAGTGGGTAAATTCTCAGAGAGCTAAAAGGCTGAAGAAACCAGTCCTTTTCCAGAAAGAGTAACAAAGATATCTTTATATGCATTGTTCAAACAACCAGAGCTGTGGGAAGAGGAGTGGGAGTACAAGCAGAACAAGAGATTCCAGCGGTTTGACTGAGAATTAGTTAGAGGAAGAAAAAAACTGCAACCCTTGCGGGTCAGTTCAAAGGTGGCTGTCCAGGCTGTCCTGAACAATGTCCAGGCTGTTCAAACAGGCTTGCAATGCTTTAAGGGTCGCTCTGAAATTCTGATGAGAGTTCTTTTTTGCACCTTAAAACTAAGATATCGGAGACAAAAAATAGGTAGGTTGGGAGTATTTTAAAACTTAAATACTGGTTCCTGAACTGTGGCCTTTAGAGACCTACATGCCCCCAAATATCTTGGTGAAACTCTTTAAAGAGCTTGCTAGTGACTTATGATGCTGTCTTTTCCTTGTTTCCAACTGCAAAAATGCACCATTGGGCCTAAAAGGTACATGAAACACCTCCCTGGTATTACGTTTCTGTGGGAGGTTGCCCTGAAGGATGTTGCCTGATCATTAGTGGGAAGGGAATGGGTACATGAACGTGACTTGAAGCAATCTCTGCACTAAGGTGCTGTTTGGCCTCTAACGACCTGTCCTGAAGTATCATTCTAAGGAAAAGGAAAAAAATCAGTATAAACATTTGTTAGGTGGGTGACTCATTTGTTGGTTTGTTTCTTCTGTCCTTATAATGACATGAAACAACTATAGCTGTAATCTTTTTGATGAGCATTAAATCAGATCTTTATCGTGCTCCTTTAGCTATCTCCATGCTAGAGATCTGGAAAGAGGCTTTAAAACTTTATCTCCGAGCTGTATGAAGGCTGTATGCGTAGAAAGAAGACGTAAAATATGGCATTAATTAGCAAATAATCCAGAGTTTGAAGCCAGCTAATGCATGTGCATATAAGACTTGACAGGCTGTTGTACAGAACCTGATCCAACTACTGAAGAATCCAAGAGTTATTAGGAAGGCAAGTGTTATTCAACACATTATTCCATCTTGGTTTGGAAACGTTGGATATGCTCATTTAAAGCTTACACACAATGAGGTATACTTATAAACTTGGTTTCTACAGTCACTGAGTTAACAAATAAGAAAATATGCATCTGGTCAAAATTTTTAGCTCACAAGCAACAGTTTATTCTGAAGTGGACAGGAAGAGAAACTTTCATAATTGATTATGTCATTTCAGTAAATACCATGGAAAATTTCAACTGATTTTTTCAGAAAAAGTAATGGAATTTCCCCCCTTATTCAGTAAAAAGTTATTTCAATTAGGAATATCAAGAAGCTTTTGAATGAAATATTTGTGAAATAGTAAATCCATCCAATGTATTAATGAGAGTGTGTGCCTGTATGTGTGTGTGTCTGTGTATAAAGGCTTGTTCTGAACAGGGGTACAGGGCTTGCTTTCAGGATAATATGTTTTCATTTTTCAGAGTGTGAAAACAATGAAATAAACACCTCTTGCAATGTAAGCAAGCACTATGTATTTTGTTCCAACTTCACACATGTTACATATTTTAGCACTTTATCCTGAAATGTGCCACATGTTTAGGAATACATAGAAAAACTACAAATGAAAATCCAAAATTTTCTAATATTAAGTAGGCCTGAAGTTTACAATTTCTATCTGCTAAACAGTAACACTTTTCACAGTTATAACTTTTCAATAGTAACATATTTATTCTAAGGTATTCAGCAATAAAGAACAGGCACTGTTGTTTAACATTTCTGGCCTGCCAGCCTGTGTTTCAGCATTTTTTTTCTCTTAAGTACATAATATTTTGATTAGCTATCCAATATTTCCTGATTATATCTGTTTATTCTTTCATGTCAATTTTCTTTGTTTGTTATGCACAAATAGGCTTTGTCTTTTTCTTTTTGCTTTTTCCCCTGCATCAAGCAGAATCTTTGCAGATTGTGTCATAAGTGGAACTGGTAAAACATTCTTGCGCTGAGAACGCTCAATTCCTAACCCACTAATTTAAGGGTGGAACTATTTCTGGAAATGTTATGAGCCTGTGTGCTGAAGAACCTCTTATTCTGTGAGTGCAAAGGCACTGATGCTTTGATACAAAGGGTCTGTGCTCAGATGTTTTCCATACACTTGGTGAGTTGGCTTTATTAAAATTCTTCTAAAAAATACATATCTCTTATTAAGTTTGCATGCCGATTTTGACATTCAGTTTTCAAATGTGGTCAAGGAGAAGTATATAAAAATGCTTTATCCTTTTACATCTTATTCAAGGATAGATACTACCTATTTCTTTCTAAGTAGTGTAAACGTCGGAGAACTTGGTCCATTTTTCTACCACTTGAAGTCATTTAAAGGGAAAGA
>NW_008825109.1:17701141-17707900 GCF_000699105.1 Pygoscelis adeliae
TGGAGTCTACGAAGCAGCATGTGCCATTTTTTGTCTCCTCCAGGACTGAAACAGAACAGCGTGATTTTAGAAAGAAACGATGCTAGCGACTACTGGAGAGGGAATACCCCAGGACACAAAGGCAGGTCACTGAGCAGACACTGTCTATGAAACAGTGAGAAGAGAGAGGAGGAAGGGAGGTAGAAACTGCAGGTAGAGTATTCCTACAGAAATAGATTTTGCTTGCCGCTGTCAAATGGTTTTTTCTGTAGAAGGCTTTTCATCACTGTCATCCTACTCTAACATGATTCCGAAAGGAAGAGATGGTGGCTGAACAGAGCAGAATTCCGTCAGCAAAAAAGAAGTATAAGCGGTCTTTGGACAATATTTCACCTTGTTTGCAATACATTAGAACTTACCTGAAAAATGAGATTCTCAGAAAAAACAATCCCAAACTTGTTTTTTCTTTAAAGTTTTACATAATATAAGCTAAGGGACAGGGACACAGTAATGTTGGTAAAATAGCTGAACAGCACAACCTCCTCTCAGTTCTTGTCTGACAGTGCTTGATATCTGGACACTATGCTCTGTATCTTGGCTTTCCACATTTTAAATGAGGATTTAATGCCTGTGAAAGGTGTTAGACTGACAGCCCAAGAAACAGAGAAATAACCTCAAATAGTGCATGCATCACGCCCTTCATAAAAATATCACAGCACACTGTAAAATTAAATTAGAGTCCTTGTTTTACCCACAGATCAAATACACCACAAGGCAGAGGAATGCAGGGGATTTTTTCTCCACTACCCTGCAAAAGTGCTTCAACATCAACTCACAAGACTTCCTCAAAGGCTGTGGCTAATCCCATTCCATCTCCAGACCTCTTTAATTAAGCCTGAAAAAAATTATGTGTGGTCATAGCTAGTACAAGTTATGCTGGTGTTTTCTGTGATGTAAACATCTAATGGGAATTGGTCTGTACCAGTTTTTCCTCTCAAAACTGAGGAATCATCTAAATGGTAGCACAAAGCATGCATGATTCAAAGGCTGTTGCATTTGAACCAGAGGTCTAAAAGGGGGAAAAGGCACCACAATGGATAACCAGTGACTTAATCTGAAGAATCACAGTCAGGTTGACTCTGAGGAAAATATTTACACAATTTTTATGTTCTCCAGAAGTTCAGACATAATTATAAGAGAAGAACAGTAACATGAGCAAACAATGCTTTTTTTTTGGTTATTTTTCTAGAAGAACAATTAAAGATAATGCACAACACTTCAGTTTACACTGAAAAATAGAAAAGCCACAGGTGGAGAGGATAAACAGTTAGGGTTAAAAAAATCAAACGATCAGATTCCAGAGGCTATCACTATGGGGAAGGAATTGGCTACATCTTAGTAACTGCCCAGATTAAAACATTTATGCTGCTATTAAAACATTTGCACTCCTATTTTTGTTTATAGACTTTAAATATATTTTTGTGCCTGGTATACTCTAGCAATACCCTCATAGGGAGGTAAAGAAGGTAGAAACCTTAAAGCCTGCTGTGGTCTAACCCTAACCAGGAACATAACTTTGTGCAATAATATCCTTGCCAATTCTCACCCGGCATCTCACCCACCTTTTCTTGGAACAAGGTTTTATATCCTCAAATTCCTTGGACCCCAATCAGTCAGACCACAGACCGGGGCAGAGCATGGAAACAGCATTACTCGCCTTCATCTACAAGTTCCCCAGGGCAAAAAGAAAGAGACCGAAGTGTTTTGATGGTACTGCTTGGCCTTGCGCTGACCTTTCGTTCCAGCCCATTGCTATTGACTCAACTGTGGATTCTCCTTTGGCAGAACAGGAACCACCGCTGGGTGAATCTCCTTCTTGCTCTTAGGAGGAGCCAAGGGGCCAGAGCTGAGCCCTGGGGCACCTGGTCCTGCTGGACTCTCAGCTGCTATGACCGAGGTGGGCTCAGACTCCAGCTCTCCTCGCCTCCAACATCAGCTGTGTTGTGTCCTTGGGGAGGGACTTTGGGGCGGTGCTGTGCATTCGTTCCTACCACCTCCATTTTGTTAGACCCAGATATATCAGACCCAGATGTATCAAACTTTGTATTTTCCTCAATGGCTGTCTGAGATTAGTTGCTGAGTTTAATCTATGAAGACTTCCATCAATCAAAATAAAATTAAAGTGATGTTCTTTGGCAGGAAGAAGTTTTCTAGATGCCTATTTGGTTGACTGTTTGACATCTGACGGCAGATATCTGTTCAACTGTTGTCCAAAATGTGTGTTGATGCTCTCATCAGTGAGTTTAGAAATGAAATACTGGTGCACAAGTGAAAATTTTTGCTCATGAACTTAGCACAACCAAAATAATATTAAATATACATCACTGAGTAAAAACATTTTTCTTTTTGTTTGACATAGAATTTGTAATACTACTGACTTATACAAGTTTGGTATTCATTGCCTTTGTACTGTGTAATTAGACTACCTCAGTGCAATCATGGTCTCAGAGTCCCTGCTAATGAACACCACTATTACATGCTGAATTTCTTAAATTAATGAAAGAGGGCAGGGGGCAGTGCGGTGGGAGGGTGGCGGCGGAAACAAGCAAAATACTATTTTTCTGTGAAGAAATGTTAAAGGTTTGATTGAAAAGAAAATCTTCAGCTTTCATTCTATTAGGAATCCTTGTAATTTTCTCCTGACTTCTTTTCACTAGAAAAGAGGGGGAAGAAACCAGGAAGAAGAAAAGGAAAAAAATGGGGAATGAAACAAAAAAAGGGTTTTTGTTTGAATCTAACTGAATACATATTATTTAGTTGTAGAAATATGAAAAAGAAGATAAAAGTGCATTAAAAATGTACAGAAAGACTTTTCTTTTTGAACAAAACATTGGAAATGTTTTGATTAGCTCTATGTAAAATTATTTGTGTGATTCAAGGGCGTAAAACAATTATCAAGAACAACATATCTAGACAGTATCAAAAGATACATATGTCTCTTCTGAAACAAACAAAGTGAGTGTGTTGAATGTGTACTTACAAAGTAACTAATCTAGAGAGGCAAGTGTTGTCAATGCAGCTAACCAAAGTACACGATTTTGTCAGTAAAATGACAGCTACTCGCATGTATTTATTAAATCGACATAGTCATGCATTCAGTCTTACTGCATCTTGTCTAATTGACACAGCAATTAGACAAGAGGCAGATGATGATTAAAAAAATGTGGAATCCATTATGTCATGCCTTATGAGATGCAGAATGGCCTGTTTAATCTGGTTATTACCCAATGAACTAAATTTTTGTGAAATCCGTCCAAGATGCAAATGGCTTTTTCACATGAGCTCAAAATTATTTTACTGTTGCAAGCAGGCAACCTAATTCCCAGTGAAGGGAGTGGTCTGGAAAGCAATATGGAAACAAGCCTTTCCCTTTTGGGAAGCCAGTGGTCACATTCTCCTAATAAAAAGAAACCTGTAGTTGTGGTGGAAAAGACATTTAATAAGAGAAAGCTGCTTAAGTAAAAACAAGAAGTGTTGCTCTGTATGTATTTTGATCTGGGAATTTCATACTGGCTCAGCATAGATCAAAGGACAAAAGCTCTCTTTTTACTTTATGAAAAAAATTCATTAACAGGTCAGCTACACCAGCTATGGTGTTATATATCAGCACAAAGTTTCCATTCCTGCAAACAGTTCTCTGAGCACAGGTAAGGACATGTAAAGGTAGTGAGCACGACCAGAGATACAGCTGGAGATCTATACTTCCAGGTACCAATCTTCTAAGGATATACATACCCTAAATTTTAAATTGTTTAAGAAACACCGCCAATGTGAGAGGGATGGCTAGTGTGCCTAAAATTAAAACACACATATGAAATGTTGGATCTAATTTTTTTTTTAAACAATGTATTTTCCAGTTTAAGGCTAAAAGTATGTGAAAATCAAGGGAATAGAGTAGCAAGAAATCCCATTTTAATTGTAGTGAATATTATGTAAGAAATACAAACTACTGAATGGAAAGCATTGTTACTGTTGGTGTCTTCCCAGTCAGATTCAGTGATAAGGAAGCACATGACATTTCTCCCACCAAAGGGTTAAAATTAATCAATATTAAAAGAAAAAAATAGGTAGGAAGGTAAAAAAATTAATCCTAACTACAAGCCAAAGAAAAATTAGATAAACACCATCCATTACTGTAGCTATAAAATGTGTGGTCATCTAGGGCAAATCACAGGAAAATCAACAACCATTATTAACATAGGAACCACGCAGTTTAAATATGTCAAGGAAAAAAATGGTAATAGACAATGTTATTTTATATTGCAACACATGAAATGCAGTCTAAATCCCTCTGAAGGTGAGAAAGGACCATAGCATTTGCATCTGCAGCACCGGGTTTCCATTCTGACCAAAGTTGCCAAATGCGCGAGATAGCAGATGGCACCAGGACTTCGCACAATGTAAAGTCATGTTTATTTAAAGAAGGCACTTAGCCGTAAAAATAAGGTAACATGCTAAAATGTTTTATGGATCACAAACTTGTAAATGAAACGATATGAGCTACGGAAATTTAGCTTAATTTGCAACCCATTGGTTACTCTCCTATTGTTACGTTAGATAGCTTTGTTGAAACTGAAGTGAAAAAAGAGGCTATTTTAAAGAATTTAAATATTACAAGTTTTGATGGAGGAAAGAAAACAGATGAAATATTCCAAGGCAGGAAATACTGAGTTTCTAGGAGGTTAAAGGAGTAGGAAATTAATGGGACTTCAGTCACCAAGGTTACCTTATTTGCAAAAAACTGTTTCTTCTGGCAAAAGAGGAAGGTAAAAATACCTAGCACTAAGTCTTGAGTTTTTCAGGTCAGGAGAAGTCTGCCTGTGCATTTCAGTGGAAGTTCAATGAAGTTGTATGTTTTTTATGAGCAAGCTGACAACCTGCCACATATACTAACCCTGCAGATCTTTTGTGAAAAGAAAAGACCATTCTGCTCCACTGGCTAAGGAGTGTTTTGGAAAAAAATATCTTTATTATGAAAATACTGGGTTATCATGAGAAAAAAACTGCCATGGGTACTGTCTTCTATCTTGTTCCTTTACAATCATTTAAACCAGAGAAACATAGATGTGAAATATGAGATCAGAACGGTTCTTTGCCCTGACTTCGAAAAGGTCAAATAGATGAGCTAAAAAAAACCATCTCAGATCCTTGCTTTCTCATTTCAAATAAATCACATTCATGACATTTTTCAGCTATGGATATGGTACTTTCTCTTTTTCCCCTTACATTTGCAAAAGCTGATTTAACAAATTCTCATTTTTTTTTCTTAGGTTGGTAGAATTAATTATAAGCATATGCTAAAATATTTTGCTACATTAGGGTTAAACATGGTAGTACTTTTAACAAATTATTGAAGGAAAAACAAAAAAGATGTTTCCAAGACACGGCTTGAGCAATCCCAATAAATGCAGAGTACATTGCTGGAAAGCTAAAGGCTTAAATTTTTGGAGGGTAGGGACTCATAAAGGAAGAGCATCAGTGATAAGGAATTCAGTTCCTTTGTGGATTAATGTTAATAATTACAAGTCATGCCAATATACAACCAGCATGGTGGAATTTGTCAGGTTCTGTAAGTAAGCTGTCCTACTAGAAAATACAATCTACTTATAAAGATTAACACCACCTATTTATCATAAGTAGCTGAACTATAAATCAGATAGCGTAGAAAGGAGTTATAATACATTTTTCAAAACTGACTTATATTTTGGAGAAAATCCACTGTCTAGTCCCACCAGTTGAAACACGCTTTAGCAGGTCAGTAGTTTATACATATGTATTTGGTCCCTTTCAGAATAAAATATTTTTCCTTCCTACCTCTGCCACTACAGTTAAAAAAATGCCATTAAAATAGCCATTGTTTATTGAAGTGAGACATTGTTTGACCTTGTCTATAAAGAAGGAGAAGGTGTCACGTGTGTTTCTTGGTTGGTGTTTTCAGATTTGTTTTCCAAAGCTCTGACTTCAGCAAACATGTCCCAAGCCACGGGCAAATACACGGCTAGTGAGGCGGGTGAGTTCAGTCTCCATACCTTCTAGCCTTATAAAACCACAAAAGGCTTCAAAAAAAAAGCCCCATTCCTCAGCTTAGAGAGACACTTTTTTCAAGGGAAGCCTAGAAAGTCAATAAGCGAAGCTTTCAGTGCCTGTGAGCTGGACCGTGGTCTGTCAAGCACTGGCTGTGGAAAGGGAAATTCTCCTTTTGCCCCGGGGCCAGGTCAGGTTTCTGGATGGGACTTGGTGTTCCTCTTCCCTTCAGCTGCTGTGTCAGGAGAGCCCGGGGTGGGGATGAGCTTCCAGGGGGGATGGATCATTTCTCATCCCTGTCGTCCTCTCTGGGGGGAGGGAGGCGTGCTCTGCTCCACGCTTCCAGGCTCTGCACAGAAGGACGGGGCTGAACAGATTGGCAGAAGAACAATTTACTACTTAATGTTCCTTTCAAAACATTTTGTCTTTGCCTGCGTATAAAAGCTGTCCATAAAATATGTTCGTACATCAGTTCACAATTAATTAAAAAAATCTGGGTTTGCTGATCTTAATCTGGGTTTGGAGAACCTTGAAAACACAGAATTTACAATGGTTTTGCAGCGTGGAGATAGGTAGCAAAGGAAGTATTAAACGCTCATTTCTGTCCATTTTCTGGAAGTGTTTTAAAGGTGGGTAGCAGGCACTGGGGTCAGCAGTTAAGTGACCACACAAATCCACTTTCTGGTAGAGAATGTT
>NW_008825109.1:17708980-17733872 GCF_000699105.1 Pygoscelis adeliae
GCAGGGTAATTTCACCATTGTAGCATAGGAAAAAAATAATCCACCCCACTGTATTTCTCTCACCTTTCACAAATTACTTATAGGATCCTGAAACAAGTGTCAGAAGTGAAGATGTAACATATAAAGTATCACAAAGTTGTGTGAGTATGGGCCTAGAAAGTTAAGTTATACTAAATGGCACTTTATGAACAAACTTACTACAGGGAAAAAGAAAAGCAGATTTCCTTTGATCTGCTGAATTTTTCAGATTAATAGATTTTTGTACTGGCAATCACAAATGAGAAGAATTTGGTTTCATAAATGATTGAGCTATCCATTATAATGTCTAATTTCTGTTATTGGCAAATAGTTGTTTTCCTCATAAAACAGTTTGACTCTTTCACTTGTTTCCTCTATTTTGAGCAAAAGAAAAGGATATTTTCTCAGCTCAATAACACTGAGCGTTTACTTGGCCCTTGCGAGTTAGTGTGAGGTATTGTTAACGCCTACCGCAAAATGATGAAATGGGTGGCACTCGTGCGGATTGCATATTGCGCTTGCATGCGAGTATGTTGTGGTTAGGCAGCCACACAATTCTGCTGATAAAGAAACTATGGACAAGTACAAATCTGATTCCAGGCAAGGACCTGAAAACATTGTTCCCCGACATACTCTTACATATCACACGTAGAAAAGGCAGTTATCGAAAACTTCTCTAGTTCATCCAAAACACTCCGGAACAAGATAATCAGAGAATTGTTACCTGGCCGTTATACCAAATGCTGGTTGGGTAAGAAATTTGCCTTCTTACTGATAGAGACTGCAGTTTCATCGCAAAAGATTCTTTCTGTAACACGGAGGCCTATGCATACACAGCAAATGAGGCTTTAAAAAAATGTAATAGGTATGGTTTACTTAACCTGTTATCTTTATGACATTAAACATGTAATGTTTGTATTTTGAACAGGTAACTCAGGCACCATCAGTTATGTGTTTCTTAGCTTTCCCAGCAGCAGTTCGAGGCAGTCATCATATTAATGAGCTCAACTTCCAAGGCTTCAGAGCAGTGAATGTAAAGGAGATCATAAAACATGAAAATTTGTAGTACAGCTTTGATGTTACAACAGCAAAAGCTGCTGAAATGTTCTATTTCCCTCTTTGCACCAAATTCTTACAGAGCTCCTTCCAACACATGCTGTGCATCTGTCAGCCATTGGAGAGTGCATGAAGACAAGACAGGCACAGGAGGCATCTACAGCTGAGCCCCGGTTTTCCCAATTTAGCAGAGCCCTGTTATTTGAAAATCTGCACCCTTCATGATATAAATTACAGATTATAGATGCTGCTGAGCAGTTTGGGAGGTCTGGCTCCAGGTGTGGCAGAGGACGCTGAATTTTGTCAATCTGCTACCGTTTGCCCAATATAAACCATTCTCTCTGGGTGCTTCCAGGTGGTTATTGAAGAGGCCACAGCTTAGGCACATGGGTTTCGGAGCTGTTTGCGGAGGCACTCGAGGGGACAGAAAGACCTGTGCTATTGCAATGGATACGTCAGTAAGTGAGGCCATGAAGCGTGCAGATCTGGCCTTAGTGGGGGGGTTGGAAGCCACTGCAGCAGGCACCCCAAGCTCTGGCTTTGGTTTCACACAGTCACTACAGCTCACATGGGTGCTACTGGTAAATTATCTACCAGAACTCAGAGACCCTTCAGCAATGTCCAAAGATGTGCATGAGCTTTTGCTAAGTATTTAAAGACCATCAGAGGGGCGTAGAGAAAGGATTTGGACCACTGGAACGCATCTCCTTCGTCTGTTAAGCTCTGTGGTATGCCAGCTGTGAAGGACTTGTATAACCATATCCTCATTATTTTATTGACTGCAGGGAGGGGAAAACTTTTCCTTAATACCTTAAGGAATTTGGCCCTTAATTAGCAGGGCCAAATTCACTACCTCAGTCTTTCCACTGGAAGCTTCTGCATGGTTCCTGTCTCCCACTGCACACAACTCTGCGCCTCACCCAGCCTCACCAGTAATTCGTACATTATTTCTGGAAATATTCCACACTTTGTCTGGGGTGCAGCGATTTAAAAGTAAAAACCAGTTTAGTGAGAAGATATGTTAGAGCGTCCAGAAACCAAATGTCTCAGGGTACGGCATTTAAATGGTAGACAGTGAGGGGTTTAAAAGGTTTTAGTATTGTTTTCTGATTATGTCAGCCTACTGCATGGAAGACTTCAATGGCTGCAGCATCACCTGCTCTGTGACTGCTGTGCAGTGAAAGGGAATGCTTACCATTTCCATCATTGATTAGTTTTTTGCCGTAACAACTGCATTGGATTGACATGTAGAGGTGGGATGTCTGTTAGTCACACTGTGTGCGCCTCAGTATCTCAGAGAGAAACTGTTTGAGAGAAAGCTGAAAGTTTTTGCAACCAGCTTTAATCTCAGAATAGTTGTACCTCACTCACAAGATGTTTAAGTCTTCCTTAGTTCCTTGTATTTTCCTATTACGTCTTCATTAGTTCCTTGCATTTTCCTATTCTCCTTGTAATCCAGTTGAAATAGTGGAGCAGCCTCAGGGCTGCTCCAAGTCCATCTGACTGAATTTCTTTGCTGAAAGTGTTCCTCAGGATTTTCACACAGAGCTGCATCCCAGGACGACTAATCGTTTTGGTCATGCCTATTATCTCATCCACTCCCTCGGAAACAGCTGAGTGCCTGCAGGCAGGGGCTTTGCAGTGGGTGGTGAAAAGCCCTCATAAAGCTGTACCATGCTGCAGCAGCTTCCAGACTATCTGGAAAGGCTGAAGAGCAACTTCTATGTTTTATATTTGCAGGTTTATAATTAAATATTAATAAAAAGACTGGACTGAAAAGTAAAAGAAGGGAAATGTCATTTGCTGGTGCGCCCCAGTGAAGCTGAGAATACTGAAATCACAGCATATGTTTTCTCTCTTCTTAAAGACTGTAGATTATTACAGACAGACTTTATTGTGGTCTATAATTTTGGTTTTCTACTTCTGACTATGCCAAACAGCATTTTTTGTTTTGTTCGAACAGCAATCAAGAATGGTATGTTATCAACCCACAGTGCTGTGACCTTTGGATTTAAAATGGATATTCTAGCTACTTGGAGCCAACACATATATTAAATTTTAAGGTTGGAGGAAGGGTGAAAAACAGAGGACATGTTTTTTAAGATGTCTTGCAACTCTGAAGCTCATTTCTTCATTTCTCCTCAAGATTTATCGATTTTGGTGCATGACTACAGATTTTACAGGGATGTTACATCAAGGGCATTCCATTTATTTTGGTCAATAGCCAGACAGTTAAATTTCTAAACAGCTGTCTGGAACTGGATGAACACATGGACTCAACATGTCTTAAAATAAAGAAATAATAATGATTTTAATGTTTTTTCATTGAACATTTATTTACAGGAGAATGCTTAACAATGTTGGAGAACTTTTCAACAAAATGTCTAATCAGGTTTTTTAAGTAAACAAAAAACCCCACAGTGAAACAAATCTTTGAGTCCTAAATATGCTGTAACCTGCCATCTAGTTTTGTCAGCCTCTTTCCTTTTTACACTAAAAGAAAAAAGTAACATCCATGTTTCTTTGTCTCCCAAAATACACTCTATTGACTTAAGTGTATTAGGTGGAGGTACACGGCATTCTTTTTCCTGTTGTCCTCCTTGGAAGCAATATATCGGGGAAGTACTGCTTGCATCAGTATGTAGCCTCCAGTTCTTAATATCCTGATAGCATTAAAGGTGAGTGAAGCACTTAAAATTTTCAACCTATCAGAAACCAATGAAAAATTGAAAGGGAACAGAGATCAGTGCACTTTTCCACACTGAGTAAGTAAGTAGCTGAATACCAGGTCCACAAGTATTGTATTAAAGGTAGACTGGAATGGGCTTTGACCCAAGCAGGCTGTGGAAGTTATTGAACAAGTATTTTTGGTGACAGGATGGGCATATACAGTCAGTATCTCTCTAACTCTTGCTATGTATGTTGTGCCAGCATAATAATTTGTTTTCTTTTTTTGAGAAGGAGGAAAGGAGGGGATAGATTGAACTATATTTCAGTCAGATTAGTTTCCCATTACAGCCCTCTGTGTACTAGTACAAGCATTTGTCACAGAATAATCTAAGGGATAATGCAGGAAAGAATACATGGCTGGAAAAAGGGGAGATTGCTTAAACAGGAGTCCAAGAACCACAAAAAAATCAGGTCAGTAGAGGCTTTACAGATTCCCATACCAACACTCCTAATTTGAACTAGAGAAGAAACAGTGTTACAATTAAAAAAAAACCAAACCCAAAACCTCAAACTAAATCTAGTCTTATGAGTATGGCTGTCTGCATGTCTCTGTGAAGCTTGACAGCCATCAACTCTATTACACACAGACGCGTCTGAAGAATAAAGCCAAATTTTTCCCCTTTATACAAAATGCTTCTGATTCTCATTGTAGTGAATATATATAGAAAAGCACCTCCCAAAGGCTGATTTTGGAGACCTAAGATTTAAATTGCCACCTGTAGTTGCTTATTAAAAGGCACATTTTGTAGCCATTCACAGAATTCACTAGACTTTGACACTGTCCCTAAATTACCTACAGTGTAATTCCACTCCAAGGTAATTCCAGACTACAAGTTTGTTCCTGTTCATGATGATAGCAAAATGCCCTGAGGAGCACAAGGGCAGTTCATTGATTTGAACACTATACAGTACTGAAGGATGTGGGCCTACAACGAGAGACTAGCGAGAAGATAGCTTAGTCAAGGTCATACAAATTCTTGTAAGTATAGTAGCAAAATTTAGGCAGCTAACTCATCCTTCTGGCTTAAACAAGTTTTTGAAGTATTCCTGTGTGGGTCGTAAGATTTTCTGTTGCCTTTCCCTGTGCTGGCTGTTGAGACTAGCCAGCAAAGAAAAGTTTCAGTTAGTGCCAGTTGTGATAGGGGTCTTGGGAAAAGTGATTAGCAATGAGTATTTATATGGGTCTGTGTGTAGATTCACTCCTTCTAATGAGAAGATCAGATTTTCAGATGTGAAGCGAGCTTTAGCTTGTATTCTTATCTGATTTTAGTTTAAGACTGAAATCTATGGATATGAAACTTAAATGCCTGGAAATTAAAATACAGCTGTCTGAACTATAATCACAGAACTGTATAGAGAAATGTTTTCATTAATTCCTGATCTGCCTGTTTTGACAGCAGCTTAGTTGTCTGATAACGCAACGAGACAAATTAAATCCTGCTTCAGGCAGTACACAGACCACATTACTCAAAAAGAGAAATTAAAAACTGTTGAACATCTGTTATTACTGAGAATTTAATCTGTAGAACAACTTCATTATTTTACTTCACATATTTAACTTTATTATTGAGGAAAAAGAGAAGGCCTTGTGGTTAGAACATTCTTTTTGGAAAAAAAATTGTTATTTATTCTCCTATTTGCCATTGATTCCTGAGTGACTTTATGTGAATAAATTAGTCTTTTTGTACCTCAGCTATCCCATCAGCACAATGGGAATATTATTACTGCTCACTTCATGAGGTGCTGGGAATATTAATTAGTTTCAAATTTGCCCCATGTGGAAATGGCACAAACTACTTCCCCCTCTGAAAAGGACTTTGAGACTAATGAATTAAGAGTACTGTATATGGAGCCACGCATTATTAAGTTTTTGATGGTAGAGAGAATAGTTATAGCAGAACCTTCAAATGTGACAGAAGTCATATCATATATTTCATTGGCCTGGATAGTGTCTTTTTTAACTAAAAGATATTTAGGCACAAACTTACTTTAAATAATGCAAATAGTACAAAGTGGCTTAGCTTTACTGAATATTTTCAAGATAGATTATCTTCATGTTCATTGATGAGACATTGGAACATCATTTCTGCAGTATTGCATGTGGTTTAGTTTTCTGGATAGATGATATTTGCAACAAAGACTAATAGCGGCACAACACGCAGAAATTGAACATACCTCTCAAGACCCCTGTTTTGTACTATACCCCACATACACAGAGTTGTCGGTCTATGGTCTTGATCACACGAAGCTCTGAGGGTGAGTGAGACTCATGGAGGAACAAGGCTTATTAGCATGGGTATAGCACTGCAGTGGTGCTCTATATTGCTGTCAGAGCTTGCTCTTCTGTCTTTACACAGTGCTCTGCCAAGCTGAGTTGATACATCATTTAAAGTTGGCACTAGTTGCAGCATTTCTGCACCATGTGCCATTGCACGTTGTGGGCAAGTACCCTGAGAACTCCACAAGAAGGAGGAGCAAGGCAATGCAGTTGCACTGGGATAAAAAGGAAAAATATTTTTTTAACTGAAACCACACAGAATCTTTTAATGGCTAATTTAAGTAATTCACCATCACCCCCACCATGCACATAATGCATACCAATATGCTGCTTTATTGACACGTTTCCTCTGAGTGCAAACTTGAGCTAGAGCTGAGCAGCACACTTCAGAGGATTCTCACAGAGCTAAAGTGCACTCTTTCAGTGCAGTTAAATGGAGTTAAACTATGCATCCTTGCAGTATAGAAAATAATTAGCCCCATTTTGTAGCAGAGAATTGTTGACGATTGAATCTACCCATAGGTACCAATCAGAAAATGAAACTATTTGCAAAAAAAACCCCTAAAACATTCCAGAGATGTAAAGGGAAACAAACAAGACATAAATATGAAAGACAGAAAAAAACCCCCTAAAATTTAGGAAGTGGTATGAAAATAATAGTGTGCAATTGTAACATGAAGAAAGAGTCTTCAGTCCTGATGGAGAGTACAGATCTGATGCACATCTTCTAATTGGATTCTTGAATGCATTCATTTGAATTGGCTTGATATGATTAAATCCAGCTATGTTTCGACTCTGTGTTACGCATGGTACAGACATGCTGGCAAAACAATGTAAATGCGAATAAATGGAAATCTGGTTTGAAAGATGGAGACACCGATGCCTTGCAGAAACAAAGACCAAGACCTAATCAGAATCACAGCAAGGAGGTTTAAATAATCTGTCCAGTAAAAAATGCAATAAAGATGCATATCATTTTATATATCATATAAAGAACAGGAAAACTATAAATGATATTGCAAAATAGCAGATACAGATATTCATAGACAAGGCTACTTTCTACTCCATGTATCTGCTATTCAATCACTAACACACAGTAGTCCAAATGAGTAGAAAGACTGCTGTAGATACCTACACAATGAGATTCGGCCTTGCAAAAGAGAATAGATGACTTCCAAGAGAAATGATCTTTCATACATCTTGAGGATAGGATCTGAGATATTTCTCTAAGCAAAATAAAGTTTACATCAATCTTATTTCCTATGTAGTGTACCTTAATAGATATATACCATCTTTCTCAAAATACTGCTACACTCCTACAACTCTGCAGAATATTATGTAGGATTTCATAATGAATGGTGTCATCAGCTGAAGAACACAGGATGACATGGGATAACATTTTTGGAACAAATCATCATCCGTAAAGGATGGATGAAGCACTATGATGAGTCTCCAGTGTATGTTGTAACGCTGTTTTCAAAAGCAACAGGATATCTACAATGAACTCCTTGTTTTGAATGAATTAACCACCCTCCTACAGCCTTTTCTTTTTTCCCAAATGTGAACATGAATCAAACTCTGGAGATGTAATAAGGAACTGGTAACTCTTTCTTCCTTCCTTCTTCCCCCCCCCCCCCCAATCCCCCCCCCCTTTTTTTTTTTGCGATTCTCAGAACTTGTCTCCTTAAAGAAATTTCTGTATTAACAGATCATTTCACAATAAATGATATGTCACATCTTGCTTCTTTATTCGCCATTTCAGCCACTTGCATGCAGAGCCAAATTACATCCTCTGCCTCAAAAACACCCGGATCCTTCCATTCCTACCTCCTCACTGAATGAAAGGAAATGCTTCCCGGACAGTGAAAAAAGATAGTAGATTTAAGCATTTATACTGTATCTATAAACACATTTACTATCTGAACTAGATAATAATTAATTTTCACCATATCTTCCTAAATCTCTGTGCTCTCTGTGAAATTGTTTTTCCATATAAAATCAGAGTGGTCATCCCTTTTCAATGGCTACTACACTCACTTTTCTTTTTATGAGCTTTTAAGGAGTCTGGCAATTATTTGGCCATTCGTAGGAGTGACAGCTGATCTGAAATAAAATAGGAGGAAAAAGAGCAACTATTTCAGGAAAATTTAAAAGCCTTTTCAGCTTAATTCCTGATATTTTAGCTGACAAATTACCAAAACCTGCTACAACAAGAAGGTAGAAGTGCAGAAAAGCATTCTTTATGCAACACGCTGTGAGACTGTTGTTAGAGCCTAGACTTTGTCCGTGGATTCTTGACCATTCAGAGCCCCTGGTGTCTCACCTATCCACATCTGTTCTGAAGTCAGCTTTCTTTCTCCTCTTGTATTATTTATATCATACAAGCACATTTGAACCTAATCCTTTATTTTAAATCCTAACGTCCTCACCACTGCATTATATCACTGCCTTCTCCATTGGCAGCTAATGGAGCACACCTCAATCAGACATGCTAAGTCTGAAGCTAAGTTGGCCTTGGGCATCTCTTGCTAAAGCGGTGACCAGTAATAGCTTAATGTCATAAAATCTTTACAGGTTTGGCAGGAAAATGTTCTCTTTATTTTTTCAAACATCCTAAAGAGACACCAGTGCTGGTGCTTTACCTGTATACATAGTTACATTTACTGACAGGTTTTAAGAGTAGTTGCTTGTTAGCCATGCTAATTTCTTTTCTGTGAAGACTTTAGCTCAATAGCGTACAGGCAATCAGCACAGACAGACACATAAGCCACAACCTCTGCTTTTGCTGCCATTCCAAAATCAACCAGGAAGACTGCAATCATTGCTTCTTTATCTTCCTCCTCTCGTGTGATTCAAAATATTGCCTGTATTTTGCACACAGTGTACAGCAACCGGCTAGCCATGATAGCCTGTTCCTTCAGCATCTGCTCCTTCAGGAGCACCGCGCAGTGATGGTGGCTAGAGCAGACCAGTTATTAACCTATTGACATTAGGAACAGTTTTCCCTCTCTTGATACTGCAGCGGCAAGCCTTCAGAGCCAGTGAGCTTGTTGGGAATATGAAGAGGACTCTTGAAGAGCACAAGAGGGGCTGTAGCTATGACTGACTGAACCTACCCAGGCACACACACGCCCTGGAGTTTTAGTGAAAGCAGGTTCTGGTTAAGTGATGTACCTGTGTGCTCTTTGCCTAAGTATGAATTAGCAGAGACCTACCTTCTGCTGATATTTTATGTACTCAGTGAAATAAAAGAAAAAGCATTTGTTGAAAGGATAACATTTTCTAGGATCTGGTACAGTTTCTGACCCAGTTTTATTCTGACACAATATAAAGCTGCTCTGCTAGCAAATGACTAGCTGTGGTAACTGACAGGGGGCCATGGATGGCCAGTTTTTTCTATACACAGGAAAAAGTGACTGTACACCTTAGAAAAACAATGTTTATGCAGTTAAATAGTATTTCTCTCTACCAAAAGTATTCACCTATCTTACTCTGGTTCTTCAGAAGTTATGAAGTGCAACACTCTAGTGACTGGCTTCTCCTCTAGAGCTTGTGTTGATACTGAAACTTTGAGGCTTCTTTGCTGGTGTTTATGTCCAGGAATGTTTTAGGCTGACCTCCAACTATGACTGAAGCTCTAGAAATATTTCACTGGACAACAAACCTTTCCCTTTACTCCTTAACTGTAGTATTTGATTAAAATACATTGGCAAAACACGTTCAAATTCTCAATGTATGTTATTGTTTATTCCCGAACAGTTAAGATCACAGCTTTTAGAGCAAATAATATGGAAACTTTTCTGGCCATCCATTGAAGAGGTGAAGATGAGTAAAGAAATATCAGCTAACTCATACTGTAGGTTAAATTTCAAATACCAGAGTCAGTTATTCCCTTTTAGAGAAACTTATGGTACAAACCATTAAATTAAAGAAATTGGTGATGACAATAAATTTCACCACATGAAAAAAAAAAACCTATAAAATTTCAATATAAATTGTTTCTGATGTAGACTCCAGGCAGATATTACTGTTCAGTGGTTGCCACATCAAAGCTATAGAATCAGCCTTGTTTCCATGAAAATTTTTTGTAGATCTATGAAACCACTGTTTTCCTCCCTAAAATGGAACCATTTTACTATCATCCGGAATCCTTTTTGGAGGCACAGACATTTTCTGTGTGTTTGTCCGCCTTCTTTGTAGTTCTGATTAAGTATTGCCACATATTAAGTATGTCACAGCGTATAATAAGATATTCCTCCCTCAGATTTCACTTTCTGCACACCCTTTTCTGAATCTAATCTGTTTTAACATAATTAGCTCCAAAAGAGATTTAGTACAGCAGTAAGTTATATAAAGGAGCAGCTGATTGTTAAAGAAGATGACAGATGAGTCCTGATGCATGTGCTTCCAATCAGCAACTCTACATAAAATCTTGTATAATTACAATAAAACAGGGGGGTATCATCCATAGCTATCTATCACTCAAAAAATGTTTTAGCTGTGGCATCAACTTAAAATTACAATGACCCCTATTTTCAACCCCATGCAATATATTCAGTATTCCACATGAAACAGAAAAAGATCATTTAGGCATTTCCAAAAGATAAATAAGTTACCCCAGATGAATGTTCAAAGAATAGCCCTGCCTCACAAAAAAAAAAAAAAAAAAATTCCCTTTGCCAGATTGCTGCAGAATATGTCTTTAACCAGCCATCAAACTAAATGCATACCATCTAGCATTACTTCAAGTTCCTCAGAGTGTTTCCAACTTGAACCCAGTTAACTGCAGTTCACCTCTTGGAAAAGAGTTACTCTTTTGCCTCAAATGTCTTTGCCATGAATCACAGGTGGATACTCACAAATGCTATTTGTTTTGAAAGCAGAGAATGTTTCTCTACTGAACTGCATGGGAAGTAGTTCAAACGGTCTCTAATATGAACTACATGTAGGTTAATTTGTTACTGCAGGCCAGACCCCTAAATTACCAGGGCTTCGCAGCTGTAGGAAACCTTGTGTTCTTCAAGGTTGGCCAAAGAAACCAGTTTAAACGTATCAGCATTACTTACTTGACATTCTCCCTTCTTTTCCTCATTATATGTTTTAAACACAAGGTTAAAAGCTCTTTAACAGAAAACTGTAGGATGAGGGCCTGAATGATTGTACATACCTTCTGTAATTATAAGCTAAATAGAATCCCTACCGAATACCTTCAAATGAAAAAATGAGGAGAGAAAAATCTCTGTAGGGAAGACAGGTATGAGAAACAACATTGTTGAAGTAGCGACAGAACGCCCCCCCACCCCGACAACCCCAAGAAGGTGATCTGTTGTTTTTTAACCCTGAGGGCAATTAATCCATTAGAACAATTTTACTAAGGACATAGTTCATTTTGTCTTACTTGAAGTGTTAAGATCAAGATGTATTTCTGCAAGACATGCTGTAGCTCATCCAACTGGGCTGAACATACTGTGGAGTTCACATGGAGCGAGTTTATCACCTTTTTTTGTGTCAAAGATTGCATTCTTTGTTCTTCCTGGTCTTAATATTTCTATGTTTTTAAACACAATTGCCTTTAAAAGGACACAAGTGTGTAAACTAAAATTGTAGTTAGTAGTTTTCATAGCTTTCTGCAGAACACAGTTCCTGACAAAACCCTTAGAACCAAAAGGAAATTTGGATATACTCTGCAGTTATATACTGGATATACTATACACTTTACAATTTAGAAAGCTGATTTTGTTATTAAGAAACCTAGATCCTCCACAACTGAACTACTGGGGGGCATTTGGATCATTTATGGTCATTGCTTATTAATCAGTAAAAAAGTTGGAGATTTTGTGGTGGTGTTTTGCTTTTTTTTTTTTTTTTTTTCAAAAGACCTGTGGAGGGAAAAACTCTCAACCCATGCAACTGTCCTAATTTTTATAAAATTTGCTTGCATTTAAATCCTTTGCTTTTGCACTCTTATCTATATACAGGCAAACTCATTAACCTTTTTCTCTCCATGGTTTTCATGAAACTCTCCCAAAGAAATCAAAGAGGTGTAGAACTTCTGGGCTATAGTAGGACTCGATTCTGTTCCCAAAACAGGGTAACAATGGGTGTTGCCCATTTCCAACAAACTTTTTCCTTGCAAAAGCTTTGTCTCTCTTTCTCAGTACACCTCATTTTTTCTCTCTTTCCAGAAATAAAAACAAATACACCTGGTATGGAAAAACGTGTATAAATACAGGAAAAAGGGATACCCCTTGGCAGTTCATGGGGAAGGTCAGACTGAGGTTAAATAAATAGGATACTTTTCTTTTCCACTCAGAACATGAATTCCTAAGTGTGTTATGCCTTAATCAAATTAAGGAATGAATTCTGTATTAGTCCCTGAACACCTGAGTTCCAGAACATCTCATTTCTCCTGGGGTTCTCATCAGTTCAACCAGCTGATGCACTACAAAAACCCCCACCCTTCTAGGAGGTTCTTTTCAGTGTTTTTACTCTAAGTAAATACTCTAATAACTAAAGTTATTTAGCTTTCAAAGTTTGACTGTTTCCTTAATTACCAAACCAATGTGAATCATAGCTTTTTTTAAGAAAAGTTCTGTTCCCTTCCTCTTGGTTGGAGAGGGGAGGAAGTAACCTTTTAAAATGTGAGCTGTAAGCATCTGAACATTACGAGAAAAAGGGGTATAGTTGACAAATTCTTATTTTAGAAATCTCTACTTTAAGCTACTATTAAAGCCTGAGATGTGGATCATGATGTCTGCATGGTCAGTGTTGGTGGTAACACACAGAGTAGGCTAAATCTTGTACTGGGTCTGGCTGGGACAATGTTAACTTTCTTCATAGCAGCCTGTACGGTGCTTTAGTTTGGATTTGTGACTAAAACAGTGTTGATACACACCAGTGTTTTGGATATGACTGAGCAGCGTTTGCACAGTATTGGGGTTTTCTCTCTTTCCCACTCTGCTTCCGCAGTGAGTGGGCTGTAGGCTGGGGATGTGAAAAGAGGTTGGTATCGGACACAGGCAGGGTAGCCAACCTGAACTGACCAAAGAGATGTTCCAGACCATATGAGATCATGCTCAGAAATAAAAGCTCAAGGAAGGAGGAGGAAGCAGGGATGTTTGTGGTATTGGTGTTTGTCTTTCCAAGTAACCATTATGGGTGCTGAGGCTCTGCTTTCTGGGAAGTGGCCAAACATCTGCCTGCTGATGGGAAGCAGTGAATAAATTCCTCTTTGGTTTGCTTACGTGCTCAGCTTTTGCTTCACTTACTAAACTGTCTTTATCTTGACCCATGGGTTTCTCGCTTTTGGTATTCCTATTCTCTCCACCATTCCACTGGGGCATGGGAGAGGAATGAGCGAGCAGCTGTGTGGGTGCCTGGCTGTTGGCCAGGGTCAACCAGCCATAGCCTCCACCTTGATTCAACTGAAGCAAGGTGGTCTCTCATCATAGCTGTCTCCTCAGATAGACTGACTCTAACCAGTGTCTCACTCTTCTATCGCTTATTTTCACTTCCCTTAAATCAGGCTGATTCATGAGCAATTGTTACGCTGAGTCAAACCTATCTCATTTAGGCCCTGCAAAGTCACAGCCGTGCTACCATTTCAGGCGTGTCCTGCAATGCAGTTGACCTCTTATGAGCCAGACTGCACTGCATGTTCCTTATTCACTTAGGTGGAGTGCACAGGGAAGCAATGGAGTTCCAGCGCTGACAAGGTACTACTTTCATTGCAAATTTAATTGTATTCTCAAAACTGCTCTGCACAAATTTTGTCCCCTGTCTTTAGCCAAATGTCGCTTTTTGAAAACCACTTTTACAATGTTAAATTACAATTGTTTGGTTTTGAGAGATAGAAGAATATGATTGACTCAATCAAATTTAATTTCTGTTAAGAAAAGTTTATGTAATTATTAGCAGTAAAGTACTACATAAAGAGCTATTCCTGAAATGATTCAGTGTCTTTGGACTCTTTTGTTTGTTTATTTGTTTGGCTTTTTCTTTCTGTATTTGCAATGCCCTTTTAATATTTAAATACACAGAATACTGCATAAAATATTTATATATATTTTCTATTGGATATTCAAAATCTGTATATAGTTGCAAAAAAGAAGGATATAAACATATAGTAATACAAGGAAACTCATAAACGAGAAGGGAAAAAACAGTTTTGAAGAAAAGAGTTTAAGGTCTTTTGTTAAAAAAACTTTTATTCAGTTTCCTCCTTTGACCATATAAGATATAGAGACATACTGCTCTCCACTCTTTGGTTTGATGCATTCTGAACTTTGAGGACCTGAGAGCCTGGAAAATGGAAAACCGAGCAATTTACTGACATGATTTTAATGTTCTTAGGTCAGTTCATCATGTTCCTGGCTTTTCTCTTGCTTTTCTGTGTAGATATGCAGAGTTCAAATTTGTGACAAGTAACAATTAATAACTTGCATCTGTCTGCTTTTGCTAATCAAGAAAGTTGTTGCTCTAGTTTGGCTAACAACCTCAATGGTCTAAACCACTAAAAGCACTCTTAGTATTTTGTTTATCACAATAAGGAGAAGCAATATGCAAAGCATGGCATGTATTTTTGACGTCTGAAGTCAACACTTCTGTCATGCTCCATGTGGCAGCTAGCAACTTCCAAAAAGTTGCTTAGAAAGCTGCAAGTCTCACATTGGAGTCCAGCTAACTTAATTTTCTTGGTCAGACTTGTATCAACCTTTCATTAATCATTAGCTCTATAAGCAGATCCAACCGTTAAAATGAGAAACACCGTGACAAGAATGTCATTTTGGACTAGGAGGAGAAGATAGGAAGCATTGCAATCGCATGCTTAATCATCATGGAGCGTTTAGTAGAAAATATGGAAAGAAGATCACAGGCTGCACAATTGCAGGAAACTAAAAAATGGAAGGGGATCTTTCACAGTGATTAGAATAAATGGGACTCATTCATCATCCCATTTCCCCTCTACTTTAGGGGCTTACATGTGCATAATTGAAATTACTTGGTGGTATCTCAGGTCCATTATCCGACTTAAGTTATAAAAATATGTTTTCCTGACTTGGTAGTAGTTGTGACTTTGCTGTCTATCTTGCTGATCTGATAGAAAAAGTCACGTGAACAAGGCAAATGTTTCAGAGGAACCACATACCAAAATGCGTAGTTGATCCTTCTTCAGTTATCCTGATTGCACTCTTAGGTTTTTGGAGCATGTTTGTTTTATTTCTCTGCTTTGCCTCCTAAATCAACAGAATGGAAACAGACACTGTTTTCATTTTGTGACATCTTGTGTTTTTCATGTTTCAGAAACCAGCAAACAACTTACGGCTGAAGAGTGCTGACACACAGTAATTGCTCAATAGAAACACTTTTGATGTGGAGAGAATTTGTTTTTTAAGGCAGTGGGAGAAAGACAGTGCAAATACCACTTGTGCTTGGTGGGATTTCTAGTAGTTCAGTACCTACTGGACATTGCTGACACCATCAAAGCCACTGAAACCCACTGGGGTTTAACTCAAGAAAAGATGCTTAAGGTAATGATGGTCGGCTTGGGGGAAATGCCAGCCTTCTTACGCACATCAAACAACCTTAGTGAATCTAGAGGGACCTTTTTTTTTGTGGGAACATGCTTTTCTCTATGCTGAGCTTATTACAGAATTAAAGCCAAAGGACATAAACCTTTATGTACCACAAGGTGCAGCTCCTGCGGCAGTCCCACCTAAGCAGCAGGGCTGGTTTTCATATAAGAGTTCTTAAGAGTAAATATTTGTCAAAACACTCCTGGTTTTGATGAGCTCTGTCAATCAGAACTCCTTTGGCTTCAACCACTACAAGCAGGCACTGCTCTATTACCATTGGTAAAACTTGTAGCTACACATAAGACACAAAAATAATGTTTGGAATGTACAAGTTTAAAATTCTAAAGATCTTCAGACTGTTTAGGTAAAAAATGCAAACCCTCACATGCAGTAATAAAATATAAATCAGCGTTTAATACTACGGGACACTTTTGCAGACAGTGCCAGAAACAGTCTTTCAAAAGTGCATTAATTTGATTTTTCCCATCTGACAGAGCATTCTTGCCCTCTTCCCTCTATCAGTTGAGTAAACATAAAAATGAGAGAAAATTAAAATCTGTTGTAACCAGAAACACATCAGCAACTGATGTGACACTGAAATAGTTGGAAATATGGTCTCACATCTTTTGTAGATGTAGTTTTGAAAGATATCTTGTTCTGCTACCTCTATTTATGAAAGGAATAGGATAAACCAGGTGAGGAACTGTGGTTTAATACATTATTCTTACAGCATACTTTGAGAGAGATGAAAAAAATAGAGTGCTTCTCAATAATACTATTATACTAAACAAAAGTTAGAATGAAAATGAATGACAGATTTTTCCATATGAGAAAAATAATTTGGTGGTAAACAAGCATGGATAAAGTCTGATTTTTGACAGCAGTGCCCTTTTCTGATGTAACACAAACAGACTTAATTGAGATTTTTGCTTGTTTAAAAAAGAAGGCCATAAGGACCTCAGAACTGGATCCTATATTTTACTTCATACGTATTTGGGCATGATTCTGCCATCCTTATTTTCCCTAATTTTTTCATTCTAAATATGCTTGCTAATTATTAGTCAACAACATGACTGCATACAGAATACTTGAGTGTGATTAATTTTAGATAATGCTCATATCAATTTGTTTCTTAATGGGATTGAAGGCTATACTTACTTGCTTTGTTTTGTAGACCTGGACTCTAAATTAGATATTAGCTCCATGAAGAAGGTTTACCTAAAAGTAACCCTGTGATAATAGAGACTGTACTAAGTTTGTGGGGGCTTACCTGTGTGTTGTTTATATACTGTGGCTTTCTACTGACATAAGCCTTTTGGGTTACTAGTCATACCCTGGAGAGCCAAGATGTGTAAGTCAAATGAAAGTCAGATATACATGTAGGTCAAATAGAGTTCCATTGTGGAAAGCATCGTAGTGATGTATACCTACCTTGAAAAGTCTCCTGTTCTTCTGTAGTTTTAGCAATTGTCCCTTCTTTTTAACTTACTGTGAAACCTGTAGGTTTAACTTGGCCTCCTGAGTGTACACATCAGGCCATTGAAGCTAACTCTAAAATATTTGGAGTGGATTGCAAAGATAGGAATTAAAATTGTTCTTGGTGGGCTCATCTTCCTACTACATAGAATTCCTTTACTTATCTGGATTTGGTAGATCTGGAAGTTGTTAGCAAGCAGTACTGTCGAGCTGTGCTTAGAGGGGGATCCATTATTTGTATGCAGGCTGAAGCCAGTCTGCAAAATGAAGTGGTCACTAAATGGGAAAGGAAACTTTAACCTGCCAGACAAAAACAAAAACATAGTGTTGAGGAACCATGCATTAATAGCTTTCATTTTAGGTTAGTTTTTAGTTACATACTCCACAAATCCACACTTTCCTTCTATGATATGTATCACATGGCTATCAAATGTACTTATTGTGTGTTCTGACAACTGCAAGAATGTCTGGGTACTGGACAATCTTCCCACAGGAGGACCTAGAGCTGTGAGACAGGAAACCCAAGTGACTTGAGATGCAGTGTTTCACTTCTGCAGAACGCTGCCTCCTTGGAAACTGGCATGGCCATGCCTTGAATCTGCAGACATTGCCACTTAAAAACCAAGAGGTGATATTTCAACTAAAGAAAGGCAACACAACACTGGGACTGGTGCTCCTATCTTTCATTCTTCCACGTGGGATGAGTAGCATCTGGCCTTCTGCCTTCAAAGATGTCAAAATGTCTCTAATATATCTTAAAAAAGGTTCAGGATCAAAGGCAAGTCAAATCCAATGTGGTTTAAAGCTTGTGAAACTCTGGAACTTCTTTAGGGTTCACAAAGCTTGTTTTAACTTGTGAAAGATTTTTCCTTTAATTAAAACCCATATTTCCCAGCCAGGGTGATTCAATTTCATATTCAGCTAAAGTGAGAGAGCGCTATGTGTTAGCATAATCTAAAACACACACAACTGAATGGGAACAGAAAACTGGACACTAAAAATGTTTTCAGACATAAAAAAGCAAATTACTCATTAGTAAGCAAAGTGAAATAGCAACTAAAAAGGCAGAACAAGGCTAGACTACTCTTGCAACAAAATCATGAAGCAGAAGTGTGAAGTCATTAACTTTCTTTAATAAGCAGTGTTGCCATATTTGGGTGCTGATGTTCAACCAGAGGAAATTGTCATAGACTTTTATAGACCCGTATAAGTTCACATCTGCTGAAAGCCTCTCCTGAAAACACTGGGCTCATTTCTGGAATTTTTATTTTTGGGAGGTGGCAAGTAAACAGATTTCAAACGGGGGGAATAAAAAAAAAAGAACTAAGGGATTAAGTCACAAAATTAAACAGGTAATGGCATGCCTAAGTTACACAGAACTGAACTGAAGCAATGTGATAAATTGGAAAAGAAAAAGGGAAAATCCAGTCAGAAAATTCCTACTCAGAGGTGTAACAGGTTGTGGTATCCCGTCCTCTGGTTCACCCCAAAAGCTGAAACAGCAGCTACTTGCTCATATCCAAATTGCACTTGAAAGTTCCCACTTAGACGCATCATTCCATGGAGCTCACACTTGACTCAGCTGACTTGACTGGCTTCCTTTTATAGGAAGAACAGAAGAGGATATCATTCCTGTTAATTTTGCCAAAAATATTCTCATATGTATGTCAAATTTATTATTTATTTTACCTGGGTAACTGATATCTAAGTGAAGTGTGATAGGAAAAAAATTCTTTAGAAATGAGAAGAATTGTGTCGGGCAGCACATACTAAGAAGAGGAGATTTGCAATTGATCTGATTTATAACTTTAAAAAAATTGTTGAGTCAACTAGAAGCTTTTGGCCTTAATTTTCCTGCCATAGGGAACAGAAACAATCAACAAACATGAGGGAAAATGACAGACTATAATACCATTCAAGACTACCTCTGGAGATAGAAAAAGGATTCTGAAGGTGACAACTGAACTGCTTTTGACAGCTTAGAAAAATCCATCTAGAGTGATAGATTTCTCACTGTAAAAAGTGAGCTTAAGAGAGAGTGGGAGGTGAAAATTCTAGGATATGTCCAGTCAGGAAAGCGTGAGTGTGGGAAACAACTGGGAAAGCTTCTGGGGGCATTCCATGGCTTTATAGCTGCACTAACAAAATACTGCAAATCTGGCTAGATAGATTTGTATTTGGCAGAGGGAAAAAAATGTTCTGCAATAAGCTTCAGATAGGAGAAAGATAAAAACCTTGACTATTCTAGATACGCTGCTACACATTTAAGCTTAAGCTGACCTTAAACCAGAGAAGCAAATAGAAACAGACAGAAATCTGCCTTTCTTAGTGAAAACTTGCCTTGGACACTGCCCTGGGAAGTGTTGTCAAGAGTATCCTGTAGGGTACTTCATTCTGGTGTTTTTAAAAGTTTTTGTTGGCCCAACAGACCACTGCTAGCTCTTAACATTTCTTGCAGACCACACTGTACTCTTGCCATCAGTCTTTTAACTATTATTCTTTACTTCTTCATGAGTTTCAGAGTAGTAATTAACTGTGAAGGTATGCAAACTCAAGCTGGGCAATGTTGGAAACCCTTGCTTTGTTTCACCAGTGTCTGTGGGAATTCTCTCAGTTGCTCCTTTCTAAATAACAGGAGTTACCGTGGAGTAAAATGATAATGTCTCTACTACTGGAGTAAAGCAGTCTTTCTTCACCATCCTTCTCTCTATTGCCAAACCACCAAGCTGTATCCGTTTATTTTAAAAAACTTATTTAGAAATCTGAATCTGGATGGGAATAGGAAATTAAAGTCAACATTAGGTAGGGAAACAGCATTTGAGTTACTTAGCTTGCACTAGGCTCACCCTTATTTGTTATTACTAAATTAACTCTGGGCTGGAAAGAAGAGGAAAGCTATAATCAGTTGCTTTTAACTCAGACTTAAAAATTGTAGCCAAAGTTTTTTAATATTCTGGATTCCTTTACCTAATTGCATCCCCACACTGACAACTACACTTAAAGAAATCCAAAGAAGTTGCTTTTGTGGCAAAACTTTCTTTCCATGACAGTGAGCATGCAAAAATATTTTAGCACTTGCTATTAGATTTTGAGATAGGTGGTGGGTTTTGGGTTTTTTTTTTTTTTTTTTTACTGTTAATATATTCATTTAAGGAAGTGAAAATATCTCAGCACAGTGTTCCTGTGGTATAGTGTCTTAGAATGAATCAGAGCACCTTTGAGTATTGAGGTGTGTTTACTCCTACAGCACAAATGGTTGATTTGTAGTTACTTACAAAACTTTTGTAAGTTTTTTCCAGGCACTATCAGACAAGATTCCCAAGGCTGGTTGCAAAACTTGCTATAAAATTTTGGTTGCCAACTGGCTGCTTGGTATCTGGTTTCTAGGGGCATGGGAGCTGTAGGAGGCTAGGTTATTTTTCATCCCTATCCTCTCCTCCAAGGTCACCAGGAACAAGATTTCCAATGTTACGTATCATCAGTTTCATGGAGGAAATTTAATCTATTTCCTTGTTATCAGAATTATTGTTGTACTGAAGTCCTTGCACAGAGATGAGGGCAATTGAGATTTATCCAATAGAGAGTCCTGTTCATGGCTCTCCTATTTGCTGTTTCTCAGCTCTGAAGACTCAACTTCAGTGTGCAGAGTTGTTATTTATGGTTAGCACATAACATTTTATCTCTTCTGAAAAGTTGACCTAGACTTGTCAAAATGCTCAGCTGTTCCGTAAATGTTTATGTTTCTTGTAACAGTAATGGCCACAGACACAGAATATGCAACACACATCTACAATATTTTGCTTTGACATGCCATTCCAGTGGAGCTATTAAGTGATAGAACTTGCTTGACACAGCATAATTAGTAATCTTGCTCATATATTTTGCTTCACTTTACTGCTAAGAAAGCTAACAGTGCAAAACCGATTATTTTTTCTGGAAGAAATAACAACTCTGAATCCCAGGTTTCTCATCATCTGCACCGTACAAGGATAACGTGGCAGCTCCACAATTGTTTTCCTACTGGGGTCTTATGTTGGCTGGATGCCCGATTGCTTCTCTCTAGTTGTTTGAGTATGTGTAGATTTAATTTTTTAAAAAAGGGGAAAAAAGAAAAAAGAAAAGTAACTATTAACTTAGCAAGCTTAAGGCCAGATGTTGTCAGGTCCCATTCGGGTACTTGTGCAGGGCAGGGATGAAGGCAGTGCAAAGTGTTTTCCTGACTCACATTGTCTTGTGAAAGTGCTAACTAGGATCATACTCTTTGCTCTCCCTAGAAAAAATCATCTGCTCCAATTTAGCACCAGCCCTAATCTTCCCATGTGGGGAGCAGCTGGGTGGAGGTTTAGTTATGCCTGTGCCTCTGTGCTGGCTAGTACTGTTAGGAGAGACTGACCATGTGATTTAGCATTTTAAAAGTTAATAGAAGCAGAATCTCATTGTGAAGTCGCTTGTAATTTTGGAAATCATTCTTTCAGGCACTTTACTGCAACAAGAATCCTCTCTGTCACCTTCCCTTCTCTAACACAACCTAAGAATGAAGTCTAAGGTGTTACTGAAAGTCCAAACTTTACTGAACAGTTTGATTGAAAACTCAGCAGCATTAGGAAAACAGACTGCCATGAAACACTTTTTCATGACTTTCTTGATACTGTTGCTTACAGGAGAGCAAAAGAGACCCCTATGTCAAAGGATGAAGAAGACATATTCTCCTGAAAAAATGCATGTAGTGAACATTTTAGGGGCTCTGTTTGCATACACAGTTAAGGATGGATGGAGCCCTGGTCTGAAACAGACAGCTCTTCTTGGGTGCTCTGGTAAATATACACCCCTAAATGGAAGAATCCTTGCATGTGAGAATAACTGCTTGCAAATTTAGTTGAAAATGTAGCTTGAAATCCATAGATGCAAAAAGCAAACACTTTGTTCATGTCAAGAATCTGCTGAATACTGTGTTATCCATCTGCCCATGTGTAATTTAATCTGGCACCATTTCCAGTGATGTCATGCCTGGAACGTCCATCCCTGTGGAGAGATACTCGCCGGGACGGAGCTGCTGCGTGAGGCGGAGAGATTAGCAGATGTGGTAATTCACTCTTGGAACGGAGTTCATATCAAGTTGCATATTTGAGTAAAGACAGTTTCTGTTCTTTAAACCATGTAGTTTTGGAGCAGGCATATGTTCAAAAACCAGGTAGGTGATGAATTCTATAGCCAGTTCTGGCTGAATATTGTAATTTTAAGGAAAAAGTGTTCCATTATGTCATTTCATTTCATGTCATTTCTAGGCAGCTGGCTCTGCAACTGTGGGATAAGGGGAGTCTGGCAAAACCTGTTCCACGTAGATAAAGTTCCACTGTATTATGAGTCTTCCTCCACTCCAGTTAAGAAAAGCTATGGTCAGTTTTAGCATCATGTATAGCTAGATGGCACCGTCATCACTCAAGTGATGATGAGTGACGGTCATGATTGACTGCCTATTAGTCAGAATCTCCCTACTAAGTGATGGTCCTGCTGCAATGGATTTTGACAATCTTCAATGCAATAATGTTTGTAAAGAGGTTTGCATGAGTTAAATTGCTGGGGCTACAGTTTCACAACAGACTCAGTTCTGGTATCTTTACCAGCACTGCCTAGTACTTTGTTTTGTGAGCTGACCTATTAAAGGCAAAAACATCAAAGCAGAGTCAGGCAGTAGTCAGTGTAGATGACAATGTTATAATCTTGTGGTTTGTGACACAAACACAGCCAGATGGTGTGGTCACTCAGTCTTTACAGGGAAATTCAGTTTTTACAGGGACTGTATGGGAAGAAAATACAGTTTTTGATCTGACACCTGTGGAATAACTCAGATTTGAGGCTAAGAAGATGCACAATGCAAACCGCAGTTCATCTGCTACTACCTGGTAGCTTCTTTCGTGATCTCTTCTTAGTCTGTGCTCTTCCCAGCATGACTCTGAAATTGCTAATCATGGGTATGTGTTTTCATGACCCCACACATGCATTCCCACCAAGAGGATAAATACAGCTGCAGATACTGGCCAGCTATCTGCTTTTTTCTCCTGGGGCTTAGTAATGATTTATAGCTGCCACTTTTTGACAGAAGGTGTGTGAAAAGAATGATAGACTCTCTGCAATGAGGCAGCAAAGAACCATTAGGATATCAACACTCAGCAGCTAGATTTGGTTCCCTTTGTCAGCTCAGTCATCTAGCAGCAGCTAGATAAAACAAATACTGCTCAAGAAAAAAATGCAGCCTTTTCTTTCTCCTCCTCTCTCCAGCTTTAATGGGGCATTCATACTCTTCATGCTTTGGATTTTATAATAGCCAGCACTTCTTTCTTATGCATGGGCAACATCCTTTAAGCTAGGAAACTGCTAACTGGTTCACTCATTCAATCCAAAACACTAGGTTCTACTGTTATTTTAATTCAATATTATCAGCCTCAGTGAAGAAATCCAACTGCTTGTAAGTCACTCTTATCCAGGTCGCTGAATGGAACTCACTATTTGCCAAGGCAGCTCCTTTTATGCCCAAAACCTAACACTGTAAAGGAGGTCAAATAGAAAACTTTATAGGGGTGCTTTCCCCAGCCCCCCCCCCCCCCATGAGCTTAGACAATTATTTTATTTTGATGAAGACCTCTACAGAATAACACTGTGTTTGGAAGTGCTTTCCACATAAGGGGTTCTCAAAGGCAGGCTCTGAACCAAGGAGTAAGGACTCACCACACTCTGTTTCCTACTTGTCAAGTTCAGGTACTGAGCAGAGCATACCCCAGCTCCTGGCTGGTCTACGTTCCCAGGTTCATTTTCATAGACTTTGACATGTGGAGTGTGACAGTTCTTGACTCGGGTGTTTAAAAACACTTCCGGCTCCATACAGACAAAGTCAAAGTTTTGTTCACAGATCACTCTTCCAAAAGCAAGATCTGACACTGAAACTGTCTAAAAATATTGGTTTGTAATGCAGTAACAGGGCAGCCTCAATGAAAAGCTCCCTTTCCAGATTTCATCTGAGGGCTTCATAGATGCAAATATCCTGTGGGCTGCAATTCCATTTTTCCTGCACTATTTGACAATTATGCAGCAAACTGATAGTCATTATTGATTCCCACAGACTCCCAAACCTCTTAAAATCTATAACTTACACTGGATGAAGAAACATAACCATCATGATAGTAAAACAGATCTCATCAGTGAGAGATAACTCAGTATTCTCATCAGTAAAACAGATAACTCCTCTCATCAGTGTCCTGGTTTTGGCTGGGATAGTTAATTTTCTTCCTAGTAGCTGGTACAGGGCTGTGTTTTGGATTTAGGATGAGAATAATGTTGATAACGCACTGATGTTTCGGTTGTTGCTAAGTAGTGCTTACACTAGCCAAGGATTTTTCAGCTTCCCATGCTCTACCGACCGAGAAGGCTGGAGGTGCACAAGAGGCTGGGAGGGGGCACAGCCAGGACAGCTGACCCAAACTGGCCCAAGGGACATTCCATACCATGTGACGTCATGCTCAGTACATAAACTGGGGGAAAGCTGGCCGGGGGGGCCGCTGCTCAGGGACTGGCTGGGCATCGGCTGGCAGGTGGTGAGCAATTGCATTGTGCATCACTTGCTTTGTATATTCTATTATTATTATTATTACTATTACTATTATTATTACTATTATTATTACTACTACTGCTACTATTTTATTTTATTTCAATTATTAAACTGTTTTTATCTCAACCCATGAGTTTTCTCACTTCTACTCTTCCG
>NW_008825109.1:17738452-17744751 GCF_000699105.1 Pygoscelis adeliae
GGGACACACATTTAGCAAAGGCCACCTGGTTAGTCAACGCTAGGGGATCTGCCAATCAAGCTGGCCCTGCCCAGTCCAAACTTTTACGCACTGTAGATGGGAATAAAGTCCCTGTAGTGCACATAAAAAATATGCTGGGGAAGACAGTCTGGGCTGTTCCTGCTTTGGGCAAAGGCAAAGCCATCCATGGGATTGCTTTTGCTCAAGGACCTGAGTGCACTTGGTGAGTGATGTGGGAGGATGGGGAAGTCTGATGTGTACCTTAAGGGGATTTGATTTTGGATGAGAATAGCCAATGATTTGAACTGTATGATGTTAATTGCTACATAATATTATATGCCATATCAATGGTATTACAATATGAATCACCCAGATTAATGAAGAATGAACTTCGATGAAACCAAGCAAAGCGCAGTGATGATGGAACCAGAACTAACTTCAACAGGAAACAATCCAACACCACATACTATCTCCATTTTTCCTGCCCTGAAAGATTATTATGACAGATGGAGCCCAAAGTCATGTACTAAATGAACTCAATGAACGCTTCAGAGGGATGGCCCACAGACTAAGGGAATGATATCTCTGTGTGTGTATATATATATATCTCAAAAGACAGGAAAAGGGGTGGTGATTAATGGTAATGTATTGGAAAAGGGGGGACCTGGGCATGATGTAGATGGTATAGAATAAGGGGTGGATACAAGTAAGCACTACTTAGCAACAGCTAAAACATCGGTGTGTTATCAACATTATTCTCATACTAAATCCAAAACACAGCACTGTACCAGCTACTAGGAAGAAAATTAACTCTATCCCAGCTGAAACCAGGACAATCAATTAACCTGTAGTTATACTATACAATAATAATAAGTTTCTTCTTTACTTCACCTGATCATTGCTTAACCTCTGGGTTCTGTGCTGACTCATCCTTAATTACACAGAAGCAATAGGCATGTCTACTCTACACGCAAATATCTAGTCGTCATGCAAGTAGACTTGCAAACCCAAGTTAGCATTAATTTCACCTCTAGGTTCTGGGTGAAGCATAATCGAGGTAGAAAACTCTTAAGTACTTAACCAACATTGCAGCTAAACATAGAGTGTGAAGCCTATATTGAAAGCATACAGGCTGGCTTTTTGAAAAATTAGCTCAAGGACACACCTGATGTGTCCTTTACCTCAGAAGAAGCATAAATGGCTATTGCTCATGTCAGATGAGAATTGCAAAAGTCTCATTGTCTATCTCTTCATGTTGTTCAGAAAAAAAGAACCATCAATAAATCATACTGGAATTCTTATGTATTATGCATAAAAGCAACGATTTTCAATGACTGTCTGCTAAATAAAGAAGAGATTTAAAATCTTAGACTCAAGTTAGGGAGGATTGTTTATTACAACCAGAGCATTCACTGAATGGAAGCAGACAATCTCAATGTTTCTACAACAGTTCTACTAGATAGTGTCAAGATTTTTTTAAATAAAAATTGGACTTCCACTAGAAAATACCAATTAATTCACATTTGCAGATGGAATTTGAAGCTACAATTTGGGATTACCTCTCAATATTTGGAATACTAAGAGAAACCTACCCGAGAATAACTGAAGGATCAGCTAAAGTGTGTATACCTTTGGATGCTGTCCAGGCATTGGGAAGAACCTTTGTAGACTGGATTCATCTGTTCTGGGTTCCCCTAAGATGCTAGTGCAAAGCAGTGATTTGTAGCCTGGAAGCCAATGAAGAGTTCAGTTTTCTAACAAGAAAACAGCTGATTTCTCATCAACATTACATTTTCAAAGGGTTCTGCTGTGATTGTAACGTAAACACTGTATTTTGTACAACTTTCTCAGAACACCAATTTAGGAAAAGTTTATATACATTTATGTGTAACAAATAGAGCATACTTATAATTATGATCACTGTAGAGCCTGTTCAAGCCATGACCTTGTTCCTGTTCAATATAAGGAATGAAACCACTTGCTTCATTCCTGTTCCCAACATGTTGGATTGCCTGACCTAATGAAAGGCCAGAATCTGGAGTCCTGGTTAGTCCTGCAGTACTAGCACTGAGTGAATTTCCTGGTCCATGTTTTTCTTGGAGAATATTGGGAAAGATATAATTTTTCAGATAATATGCAAGATAAAACAGCTTCCAGAGACCTGCTTTGGAAACCTGAGACAGTGCAGGGTTGTCCTAGCCACATTGGATTGCCTGGACTCACTGTCAGAATGACAATTTGTACAAGACCTATGCCAACAAAAATGGAAAGACAAACCGAACGCAATGTCCACAGTCTCCCAGGTTCTTGCATCTGTTTGAAAAGTGAAACGTTCCATATCGTTGAGCACCAGCAGCACAAAGTGGTACCTCATTCCTGACTCACAAACACTGGACTCCATTTCTAGCTAACAGGGTTTTACCACAACCAACCAGCTACTTGAAGTCATTATGGGTAATCAAAAATCTGATGCAGCATGCACTTCAAATGCTTGTAGTTACATGGTTGTCAATGACCAGAGAACACAAAATGCAGATGTTTTAAATCTCTTGTATCTTTATACAACAATGTTTGCTTTCCATACTTTTTTAAGAGAAATACCTTACCGATAAACATTTGTTTCAAGTCTAGTTACAGACAAAATAATGAGCTAGGAAAAAATAAAAAATGAGTTCAACATTTGCTTTCTGCAAAGACTCCCATATTAAGTATAATTGGATTAGAAAAAGATGGCAAACAAGATATTGAATGCAATATGGGGATTTAATTATATACATCTGAGTTCTTAGTTCATGCTGCTGGTAGAATGTTTTATTACAGAATACTATGAAGGAAAAAAAAAACATTCCGTCAAATTCATGGTTTGAGAATCCAAAAGAAAGACTTTTGTTCGACAATATATTAACAAAGCAATCACCTCTGAGAAAACACACTGAATTCTAATCAATATTTAAAGGTCATCCAAATAATTTGTTTTTGAGGGGCTGTAATTTGTTTTCAGTGAAACTGTAAACAAGTCTACAGCTCACAGCAAATTCTTGAGTTACAACAAAAGTAACTGTATAATGGAAATTTTTTTCTCCTCTTCTTATTTTGCTAAGAAGGGTGCTCAGTTAGTGCTGGGATGATGTATGATTTAGAAAATGAAGACACTCAGGAAGAATATATATTTTTCCATTCTTATGCTGTAAGTCTGCTGCTCACTTGCTGACATGCGCTCTACCCTAGCAAAGCATTGACCAGTTCAGAAATTTAATGTGTCCCTGAGAATACACTGTGTTCTTCTTGAGGCCTTATTTTCAATCAAAATGCCTGTGTTTGTTGATCCTATCTGTTCCTGCAATGAAGTGGTGGAATGAATAGAGTGAGAACAGTGAAAACTTTTCAAAATATGTAGAGAAACTCCCACTTGCACTTCTTCTGTTGTTATAATTCTTTAGTTTCAATAGTATTTGTCCAGTAAAATTTTAAAAATACCAGCATTATGCTAAAAAATCATAATGTAAGAACACAAGATGCTCCAGCATTGCTATGCAGAAAAACCTGGTGATCACAAATTTGTACCCAGAACTGAAACAACCATTTATCATTTTTAAAGACCATACTGAAATATGACAGTCAACATTTCTTAGAAAATTTAATGTGAATCTTTATAATATCATAGTCAACATATCATGTGCCATTATGCAAATCCTGCTGTGATAACAGGAACCATATCAAGATATGGAAGAATTAAACACTTGAATATTAAAACCAAATTCAATGGGAAAAGATAGTTATAAGATTTAAGCTATATGACATTAAAGGAATTCCCGACAAGAGTTTTTTAATTCAAGCCATTAACATTAAACATCATACAAAACATAATATGCTGTTACATAGTGGTTTACAAATATGTCAGTTTTGAAGACTTCTTATAAAAACTCTCCCTCCTGGTAGCTGTGTGAAGAGGAAGTCCTTTCAGGACAACAGTGAGGGGCTATGGAAATTCAGGTTGTTTTCTAAAGGGATAATTCTGCTGCAAGACATAAACGGATGACTTTTTTAAGGACTGTTTTCCTTTCTGTTGAGGATAGCTAACACTTTCTCTTTAGCGGAATTATATTCTTCAGGTCTCTGGCAGAGTCATCAAGGTTCAAGATCCTTTGCATTACTGTTAATAAACAAGCAATACTACAATACATGATCAGACAGAGGAGGAAAAGACAGAGGAATTGGTTTGGTTTTCCCCACAGGTCTGAACACAAGTTTTGACATCCCGAATAATGGTCACTTTGTTGACTACTCTATGATTTAGCCGAAGGTGATTTTTGAGGTCGTCATACCATTATGTTGCATGTCCTCTGAAGGCAGATACTGCTTATGGTACAAATAGAACTTGGACAAGCATTTTAATAAGGAAACCTGAAATTATAATTAATGAGATTAATTATATCATTAATATATCATAGAATCATAGATTGATTTAGCCGAAGGTGATTTTTGAGGTCGTCATACCATTATGTTGCATGTCCTCTGAAGGCAGATACTGCTTATGGTACAAATAGAACTTGGACAAGCATTTTAATAAGGAAACCTGAAATTATAATTAATGAGATTAATTATATCATTAATATATCATAGAATCATAGATTCATAGAATCATTAAGGTTGGAAGAGACCTCCAAGATCATCGAGTCCAACCGTCAACCCAACACCACCATGCCTACTAAACCATGTCCCTAAGCGCCTCATCTACACATCTTTTAAATACTTCCAGGACAACCTCCTTTTAGGTAGTTGTAGAGAGCAATGAGGTCTCCCCTCAGCCTCCTTTTCTCCAGGCTAAACAACCCCAGCTCCCTCAGCCGCTCCTCATAAGGCTTGTTCTCCAGACCCCTCACCAGCCTCGTTGCCCTTCTCTGGACACGTTCCAACATCTCAACATCCTTCTTGTAGTGAGGGGCCCAAAACTGAACACAGTATTCGAGGTGCGGCCGCACCAGTGCTGAGTACAGGGGCACGATCGCTTCCCTACTCCTGCTGGCCACACTATTTCTGATACAGGCCAGGATGCCGTTGGCCTTCTTGGCCGCCTGGGCACACTGCCGGCTCATGTTCAGCCGGCTGTCGACCAACACCCCCTATCCCATTTCTATGATCTCTTACATTGCAAGTGTCAAATTAGGTAGGCATAGGAAATGAAAGATTTAGCACCTCTGATAGGTGCTTTACCTGAGAGAAGTTTTACTTTGCAGCAGCAAATCCAGTATGTTTGTACTTTGGTTAAGAATTAACATCTTTGTTAACAACCAAGCAGGATACAAACACATTTGGGCCACCCTATGGACACTATAACTTCCAAAAAGGGAAGCAGCCAATAGGTCAGCAAGACAAAAATACCTCCTAATTAAGTTAAAGAAATTTAGGAGAGTGAAGAAGGAAAAGGAGGAAACATGGGTAAGAATAAAATCTTAACGTAATGGATGCCAAGAAAGAGTTTGAGTATAAAAAGAGAGCAGGTGGGTAAACCTAGGGATGTAAGATTTGTGTAAAAGCCATCTCCCGACCACACTGGTGAGATAACCAGCCTAAAAAAATTGTCAGATGGTTTACAAATACAGCAACAGAAATATTTGGAGCTGATCCATTTTACTGTTGCTTATCTCAACTTACAAACATAAACAACTGTGTTGGGTTGTGTTTGGTTTATTTATTTATTACTTTCCCTTAGAGTTTGTGAAAACATGATTTCAGAATAACTGGCAAACAAAATGTCCTTTCACCCTTTTGAGGTGATCCTTAAAATTAGAACTCTGGATCATTCTTTCAGTGCAATTTTTTTTTTTTTTTTACAATTCATATCCAAGACACACTTGAGCCTGCAAGCAGTACATATGGAAAAGCAACTGTAAAAATGGATAACATTCATGTTTCCATTTCAAAATCATTAGCGATGACTCTAAAGCCAAATGCTGTTCCCCACTGGATCACTTCAAGCTTGGGGATATCTCTGTGGACTTTTCCAGTCAACACATGCAAGGTTTGTTGGAATATGGGGAGGAACGGGGTTGGGGGGGAAGACTGTGTAGTGGGGGTTCACATCTATGCCTGTCAAACCATCTTTCAGTTATACTCACAAAACATTGGATTATGGGGGGTTCATCCTGCTCGCCATCCCTGTCTTCCAGCTCAGGGGGCTGAGTACCCTGAGGATAACTGGTCTGCCTGCTAAAGACTGAGGCAAAGAAGGCATTAAGTACCTCAGCCTTTTCCTCATCCTGGGTGACAATGTTCCCCCCCACATCCAATAAAGGATG
>NW_008825109.1:17744962-17748752 GCF_000699105.1 Pygoscelis adeliae
CTCAACCAGCCTGAACAGGCCAAAGTCCGCCCTCCGGAAGTCCATGGTTGCAGTTTTGCTGGCCCCCCTCCTTACTTCACCGAGAATTGAGAATTCTACCATTTCATGGTCGCTAAGCCATTATCATTATTATCATATAATAATGATAATAATAATATATGATATAATAATGATAATAATATCATTAATATATAATATAATAATCTCAATAATGAGATAATTTGCTCTGAGTTTTGACTGGCATTGCAACATGTCTGCATACATGGAAGTATCTATGTATAATGTGGACATGTTATCATTATTATCATATAATAATGATAATAATAATATATGATATAATAATGATAATAATATCATTAATATATAATATAATAATCTCAATAATGAGATAATTTGCTCTGAGTTTTGACTGGCATTGCAACATGTCTGCATACATGGAAGTATCTATGTATAATGTGGACATGTCTGTATATGCTAACTCAAAAATTTCTCTGCTAGACTCTACACCAATCCTGAATTTGTAGGAGCCACAGAGATATCCAACAACTAAACACTTGATTATTAGAGCCAAGTTCAAGTACAATGAGATGAGTTAGTTGTAAGGATTTAGCCATAGGAAATTAGAGGAGTTCCGAGCTGCCATAAGTTTTCATTTAGATCTTTAACATTATTTTAATTTACAACACCAAGAACTAAAGAGAAAAATAGTATCTATATGGGACAAGTGCAGAAAATCCCATTTTGCTTTCCCAGATCAAGTCAGTGAAAAACTCCAGCCGTCAACCCAGTGGGACATTTCAGGGTGGTTTGTTTTTTTTTTAATGTTGTGTAGTTGAAGATAGAGAGTGCTACTTTTAGCAAGAAAAGGGAGAAAAGAAAAACCTCCTGATAGGAGATGCTTAAGTTTGAGAATTCTTCTGGAATGCTAATGTAGATAAGAGAAGTGACAGACATGCACTTGATATTTACAATTTTCCTCTTTTATGTGGGAACTTTTGACTTTGTGACATTTGAATCTATTACTGTGAAATGGATTCAGATGTTGCAAAAACACACCAAAATTTCCAGAGCATAAAACTAATTGTCTCTAGGGTAACAAACTGCTATTTTTGTTACACAAAATAAATCAAGATCAATGTTAGACTAGCAATAAATAAAATTACAGTCATAAATAGTCTGTTCCCTTTGTTAGGTTTTAAGCCATGTTTTGTATGAGGAGTTCAAACAACAAAAAAATCCCCAAAAGTTCTGAAAATCCTTCTCATGTAAATGACTTTACTCAACAGTGAAAAAATACATTGGAATGTATTTACAGTGGTCTACGGCACTGAAACTTAATTCCACTCAGTGCAAGGGAGGAAACCTGATGTCACTTGCATAGTTTCTTCTGGGCATGATTTTTCAGTAGGTTAGAGAATATCTACAGTATCCTAACTTGCAGGCAGTAAGTGTTCAAGTGAGTAGTTCATTCAGCAGAAAGGTCTGCTGACCGTGAAAGTCCAGAAAGAAAATAAACCTGTCAGCTTCCATGACCTGTCAGCTGAAGACCTAAATGGAATGCAGAGATTTGTTTCCCAAGATAATGACAGAGTTTGATTCTTTTTAAACATCCAATCCATGGTTGAAAAATTGGTGTGTTCTGCAGTCAGAAAACCTTTTCTCTAGGATGGGAGTCACCAGGGACAGACAGGGATCAGTAGCACCTTCTTTAATATTCTTAGTCCCCCACATTAGACCTGAAAAGTTAGCAGGGGATAGTTTGTAAAAAGAAGAAGTACCTATGCCTTCATCCTAATCTTTAAGGTCTATTATCTGGTTTAGCCTGTACTATAAATGATATACTTGAGTTCCCTGTTTTAAGGTCGGCCGGAATCCACTCTCCATTTATCACTTTTGTAGTAAATAACCCTTCTGCCTGAAATCAGCCTCAAAACAGAGCAAAATACTAAAATAAGACCCCCCAAAATCTTTGAGCCTTGTAAAAATGTTGTACAGAACAAAAAAACTTTCACAACCTTTTTCCACTACAGGACTGACACTCTGTCCCATAAGCATAGAAATTCCCTTACAACAGGGCTGGTTCAGAAAAGTCAGGGTGCTCCACAAAGAATGTATTTGAATGAAGCTGTGTAGTTGTTCTTAACTCACACCAGGTGAGTGAAAAAGTGTTCATGAAGAAAAGACCCTGGAGACCAAATAGGTTAATGGTGCAAGAAATGAGACTGTAAAAAGTGAGAATTTATGTTTGGTTCAGAGCTGCTTGATGAAGTATGGACCACTGTTTCCTTGTACACCAGCAAAGCTATGATTAAAGGGAGAGACCTTGATTTACTAAGTGTTAAAAATTAAAAACTCTAGAGCTCAGTCATCAGAAAACATGAGGTGTATCACATCTTCAGACTCTGCTGGAGCATGCTGCCAAGCCTTATATCACCTACTGGTGTCAAGTCCCTTCCTTTGGCAGGGTCTTCTACCAAGAGGCAGGTTTGACATCAAAAGCAAAAATGGCCTTTCTCCCATATGCATGCAAAACTCCTTCACACTCCCCCTCTCTTAGTGATGCAGACATGTAAGCTTTAGTTGTCCTCTTTCCCAGAGAGAAGGAACCTCTACCTTCTATCAGTTTCCCCACCAAGCACCAGGTTGAAAGTTCACATCAATTTCATGAATAGTCCTGCCCAGTTTAAGTTCTAACATCCTCACTATATATCAAACTCTAATTTTAAGGGAATGCCTACAAGATTTTTGCAGGCCATTGCAAGCTTGTTCTGCCTGTTCATACCCTGAGCCAGCCAAAAGCCATGTAGCTGTAATTAACTCCGTGCCAAGTCTAAGCTAAGAATTTCTCTTGAGAGTGTGAAGTACATTAGCTTAGAGATGGTGTCACCTAACACAAATATGTGACTTCAATTTGCCTACAAAAGCCTGCGTAGATAGAACTTGCATATATAATTCTCTTATGATCTTACTCAAACTGATTTTTTTTAAGTTCTATATCATGGATAAATTGAGGTGATTTTCCAGTTTTGACGTCCAAGTTTCCATAGATGGCACTCAGAATCACTTAAGTTAATCCTTGTGTTTGTAGGCCAATTTAGCATCTTGACATATGTACTTCTGGCTGTCTTCTGAGTGTCCTTTTAAATGCTATTGCCTTCTGAATCTTGGAAGAGCAGTAGAAGCATATCAACTTCAGCACGAGAAAAGATGCAAACTCAGATATCTTCTGACTGCTGAGGGATTTCTTTTCTTAGGTCTGATTTTCCCAAACCTAAGCTCCCACTGCTGGAGAAATTAACTCACATTCTTTACATTCATAACAGAGTTTAAGCAAGCCACTTCTTTGTTCCGGCAATAGCTAGTCTGCACCTATATGTATAGTTTGCCACCCCTGATTGCAGCAAGTAAAAGAATAAGCCTACTAGCCTGCTATTGCAGGTCAAATAAAGTTTTAACAGATTGAAGGGGCTGGGAGGATGCAATAGACAAAAATAATTACAGTGCTTAAGAAACTTAATAGACCATAGTGGCCTAAATCCCATCTTCCTGTTTCCATACTTTTTCCTCACTGGTTTTGTACAAATCCATTAAAACAGAATTAATTTCGTACAGACTAAATGGTGACTCAAAGTGCAGTGGAGATAACTGCCCATAAAGAAAAAAAAAAGTAAAAAGTAAAAATTAAAAGCTGAAGGGGAACACTGATTACATTTCAAGCAGAGCACCTTCATTTCCAGCAAGATCTCTGCTGTTTCTCACAGTTTTGGAAAGGTTTTCTGATGACAGAATG
>NW_008825109.1:17748853-17757478 GCF_000699105.1 Pygoscelis adeliae
GTTTTTCCTGTTGCCCTCTTTCCTTCAGTCTGTCTACAAGCAGTTGTTGAAATAGATTTAAATGTGCAAATGGTATTTTGAATAGAGTCTGGAAACTGTAACACATCAGAAACGACAAAGGAAAAACTCCAAAATGGGAAAGAATGCAAGACAGAGAAAGCAACTGTGCCAGTTGTGAGAAGAACTGGAAAGCTCCTTCTGGTGTTTGGTGTAGCAAAAATTTAGTTCTTTCTAGAACTTCGGTAGACATTTATGCTCACTGGTAATTGTATATCACTCTAACATTTTTTCAGTGACAATGGTATACATGTACCTCGTACACATGTCTCTTCATGTACACGAAGAGGTTTTCCAGAAAGCAAACACAAGTCTTGAGAATCAAAACACTCTCTGACTTAATTCAACTCATACACACTTTTGGATGGAGACTTTTTGTCCTTGAATATGTTGTTTATTCAGTTAAGCAAGTTGTAATGTTTTTCAAAATCAATAAAACCTTCAAAAAATGTCTACCCAATATGAATATGAGGTAATTCGTTAATATCTGTAACAAAGTAGTACAGGATAAATACATCTCCATGTCCCTCCACAAACCTCTCCAACCAATTCCTAAAAATTATGCATCTACCCCAATAATTTAAAGGGGTTTTATGCTTCCAACAGCACCAGCTCTTGCCTACAATTTGTCTGCACAACTTCCTTGTCTGATTGGACCTGTTCTTTTCCTAGCTTACGCAGCAGCTGCTTTGAAGACAATATTACAGAAACTTCATGTCTAAGGTCCAAACTAGTTACTGGAGGTCAACGCTATTTCTCTTTTCCCATCTGGATTAACAGTAAGACTGCCATCTCCTAGGTTGGCTGGATATGCTGGATAGGGAGAAATGTCAAGCTTCCTTGTACAGACCTAACAACTTTGTGGATGACAACATTTAAAATTTTTATGTCTTTCCATAGAGAAAGCAAACAAGTAATTCTCATCCAAGTTCATGAAGACTTCTGTCAAGGAGACACTATCATACAGACTTTGTGCTAGATTTTATTAAACTGTCTCACAAGCCTTAGACAATTGGACTGAGAATTAGTTTCTCTGAGACAGCAGGGAACACTGACACTGGCACCTCTGGCTTCTTTAATGAGGAGAAAAAGCTGAGTGTATCATCAAAGAAGCCTTCATGGGGCTCTGAGGTCTCTGTAACTGAGGTTCAACTGACTATTCACATTGCCTAATTTCCTCATGGAGGTACTTAACATTATGTACTGAAAATCAGAGACTGTGGATAACAAAGGTTTGGATAGACAACACTCAGTATAGAAGGTCTGCCTGGAGAAATAAAATTCTAGCCAGAATCTCATTCGCTGGATTCTCACAAAGAAGAATACAGAGGGGAGAAAGTGAGGAGCTATGTGATGAAAATTAAAAACATCAGTATATTCAAAAGGAAACAAAGGCATAACCAGTTCCCTTAGCAGCCCTGTCCTCACTACAGATATGGTGTTAGTAAATTCCTCTAAACTAAAAAAATAATTATATTTGCCACTGGGGACACTGAATTGTTTCAGTGTAATTGTTCTTACTGTGCTGCTGTGCTGATAAAGTAACCATTACATAATAATTAACCAATGTTACGAACGTTTACCATAAACAACTGTAGCAAGGACTCAGCTTTGACAGAGAGTCTGTTAGCGCACTGTACACTGGCATGTCTGGCTGTTCAAGAAGTCTGCCCTGAAAATGCACACAGGCTCTGACACACTGTTTTTGCGAACTGCTACAGTCAGGATGTTCCTCATATCCTTTCAAGCCTTTGTCTACATAGCATATGCACCCCCACCCCTCAAACCTAGGGCAAATAGCTGGACATCATTTTTCATCAGTCATATATTTCCCCAGAAGCCTGAAAATTCTTCTGCTCTCTCCTTAGATGCATGCTTTTAAATACTTGTTCTTTTAAGTGTTGCAGCTATACCCAGCTTTGTTAATTTGACAAAGATGTAATGCAAGAGGTGTCCTTATAAAAGAGGAAGATCCACATTAAAATGACCTACTCACTCCTAAATGTCTTCCATTAAACAAAACATTTGTCCCATGTGCTTATGAAACAGCTGAAGAAGAGCAACAAAAAAAGTTTCCAGAAGGCTGTCTTGAGTCAATTATATCACAGGCTACAGATCTGTTTCAAGGGTTCCCTCTCCCATTTGCAATTCATCAAGAATGTTGGAACCTTGACAAAGTGCTTGAGCTGGAATTGCAGGTACCAACCATGTCCCTCAACAAATCTCCCTTCCATTAAAAGAAGAGAATGTATAAAAACCACTTTGCTCCCACAGTTCCTTAGGAAAGAAAAAAAAACATTCAACCACCCCACAATATTAATTAGATACCTTTCCCTGCTACTCTAAAACTAATTCGATTAGAAGTACATGGAAGAACACCCGTGACAGGTTTATGATGGCTGTGAGGCACTGTTTGTGGTATGAAAAGCCACAATATTAATTAGATACCTTTCCCTGCTACTCTAAAACTAATTCGATTAGAAGTACATGGAAGAACACCCGTGACAGGTTTATGATGGCTGTGAGGCACTGTTTGTGGTATGTATGTATATATATGTAATGTATAAAATGAGAACCAGTCACCTGTGAAATTTCATCTCATGTTGACTTTTAGCTGTTAGGAAGTGTCTCCTTTCTCTGCCCTCAAGGTGACAAAGAGTAGCTGAACGTCTTCCTCAGGAAAGGGGAAGCCTATCTTTCTCCCTGCTCCCAAGAGAAGGATGTTGTTCTCCCTGCTCCCAAGCAGAAACCAGTGTTACAGCTTCATGTGCATGTTAACCTTCCTCCTCCTCCTCTCTCCATGAAGACAGTGGAGTGAACTTGGTATTGCATCTAGTGTTATACTTAGGCACTTAGAAGACTTGGTAAAGCATAGAAGAAATAAAATGTTACTTTTCTTACGAGACTCATGTAGGTGCAGAATGTGCCATGACTGAGGCTGCATATATCATGTTGTTGACATGCCCAACGTGAGGAGAAATAGTTTTCAAACTTCCTGAACTTTAATAGTGTTTTATAAGTTTTGGCTCCTCAAGAAATTATCATTTTCAAGAGGACAGACTGCCTACTTCGGCCTCTCTAAATCGAACCACCAACACGGGCAGTCAGCCTCTGTCAATGTTTCTGTCTTTCAAGGCAGCACTTGCATACTGGAAGTTGTCTATTTATCTAAAGAGTGGTCTTTCACTACTCTGCAGTATAACAAAAATTGAGCCACAACTGGAGAATAAAGTTCTTTTGGGCTATACATTGGTCTTTGCTTACCTAGGGAACTTATTTGAAACTACTCATACCTTTCCAAACGTTATTATTTATTTAAAATAGTTTGCATTCTGTTTTTAGTCCAACTTTACAATGCCTTATTTGGAATAGACTAGGCATTTTAATTTAGTGAATAAAAAGGTCTGTATGACAAAATTCCAAGTACTAGTTTAATCTAAAGAGGAAATCAACAGAGAGCAATCCAAATTCAATGATTAAATAATGGAAAATGGAAGAACTGGACTCACAGATTATATGCTACTTAAAATAAATTCCAAATCATGCCATCTTAAAAAAAATAAATCTCTATTTGAAGAGACTTTAATGTTAATAGTTTTATTTTCCAAATAGTTAAGTTAATAAGAAAACTGATTTTATTCCAACATACATCAAATGAAATACCCTAGAGTTCTTTTCTTTAGCATTCCAAATATTAATTCCATTCTGCTATTTAGCATTTCAAATTGTTTCCATAGGCATTTATTTTACATTAAAAACATAGTATAAACCAGGTTTACAAAAAAAACCTCCAACAAAAAACCCCAAACCTGACAAGAGGTTGGGCATGACACTGAAGTGGAAGACTAAGTAATTAACATGTAGTCATATTAGGTGCCATTTCTATAAGACAGTCATGAACAGTGTACCTGTAAGCATTGCTAAAAAGTACACAATTGCAAAAGCTGCAAGGATGGGCCTTTCAAAGACACATTACAGCACAAAAAATGTAAGCATTGGGGATTGCTTTTGATAGGAGAATTGTACTGCTTACAATTGTGTAACAGATCCAAAATTCCTAAGAAAATCCCATGATGAAGGCCTTGTTTTCAAAGGTCTATGAAAGCTCCATGTATCTTGAAACAATAAAGGAAACCGTATGTGTACTAGACCTTAATTTATTGCTTTGTTAAATGAATTGCTTCCATACAACTTGCCTGCCATTAAGATGTAAACGTGGGAAATAAAAGGTGGAAGCTGAAAATATCACAGAAGAATTCATCCCTAAAGGAGGAATCTGAGATGTGTTCTTACCACCTGTGAGATATTAGCAGCAAGTTGTGAATAGATCTGGTAAAATTAGTATGTATTGGTAGGATAATGCAGCTGTTGCAATGTAACTTTTGGCTTACATGAAGCTTATTCATAATCTATTTTTATGATTTTCAAAATCCAGCAAAATAAAAAAGGACCACTGTCTAATTGTTACCATACTGTTGATTCAAAAGCTATTTGCAGTGCACTCAAGGAGCAATTCCCTCTTCTTTCCTCCCCCTCTGCAGCTCTCCTTCCTCATACCCTCGAGTGCTTCTAGTTGTAGCATTTGATTTCTAAAATTAAACTTGGGTCCATCTTAAAACTCATAGTTAAGAGGATTTGGATAAATGAAATGCCATTTAAAACATCCTGATGCCATCCCTTTCCTGTGCTATTCCTTTCCTATACTCTAGCAGAGTATAGCTTCTTCATTGCCTAAATGTTTACTCTAAAGCAGCATTTACTTTTATGCTTTTCTTTTTTTACATTACTTTTTTTTTACTTCAAATATTTACTTTTTTTCTTATCGTTCTGCATATACAAGAAAACACAAGTGAATTCTACTTATAACTACAGGTATTCAGTGCATGCTGACGTGACTTGTAGTGAAACAAATACATTTGCAGCTAAAGGTGACAAATGGACCCAGAACTTTTATAATTACTCCATTGTAAGATGGTCAAAATAGACCAATAGGCTTCCTGTTGACACTAGAATAACTGAAAAGATTACAGAAGAGCTTCCAAGTAGATTAAATTTCTAAGCTTTTTTGCATATTCTCAAAGTAATTGTAAAATTCCCATTTATGACTTAAAATGAATGTGTGTCTAAGTAATTCCACAAATAATTTGACCATTTTCTCATACCTTTTGACATACCTACTAATTCATATCTGGGTAATTTTACTGGCAAAGAAAGATCTTCTCAGCTGTCTTTTTATTCATTCTGTTAGGCCCCTAGCAGACATCTAGGCTCAACAGGCACCGTAAAAAAACCCCACCTAATCCATGTATTAAGAAGGTATTCTTCATCCGGGTCACACTTGAACTGTAGTCACCTAGGTGTCAAAGCCTCCTTCTCCTTATTATTACTGTCCTAAGAAAATCAGTCCACGTAGTGGGTACTTTATACGAAATAAAACTTATGGCCTATAATCTGATTCACAGACACCAAGTGCAGTTTTATCGTAGGCTATTTTTACCCTGTATATTCACGTCACCATTTGCATGTACATACATACACACGCATCTTAGAACATGTTGAAATCTAAATCAGAGGAAAGGGCTGGCTTCTGGGTTGATATGATGGAGCTGAAAACTTTCTTACAGTCTTACAAGTTTCATGAGCAAAACACCCAAAAGCCATGTATTTTCTATGTCGTTCATATAATGTGGGAAACCACTTGAACCTGGTCTCACCTGACCTGCATGTGTACAAGCCTGAAGAAGCAGTTATACTCAGTTGTTCATAACAGATAGAAAGACAAACGCTGATGCATTTCATGGAAACACTGCAGGAAAATTGCAAGCAAATACTGTAGTAGTTTCACTATTTCCAAATGCTTATTCTGTTCTATTTTTGTCTTACTGAAATACTTAATTTCCTCTCCAGAGTCATCTGCAAAATTCATTTTTGATCTCCTTGGTCCCCTTTTTGGGTAATTTGTGTATTCCAATGTCTGTGTCCTATTTAGTTACTTGTACAGTGCATTGTTTTGCAGTTACATTAACACTCACAGTCTAAAAATACAAAGTCTGTTCACCAGCTTTCTTGAGCCTTTGCCCAAAGCTATTTCTCGTACAACAGTAGGCAAACTTAAAACAAGAAAAGAAGAAGGAAAGTTTTCTTTGTCCCACTTTTTGTCTCAGAGTGGGTAAACCAAAAATTGGATCTATTGTGAGGGATGATCCTTCTTAGAAATAGTCAATTAAGCCTTAACAAACCCTAGATAACTTAATGTGGTTGTGAAAATTAACTAGAATTAAAAGTATAACATGTGAATGTTTTCATAACTTTGACCTTTTGGAAAGTAATAGAAAAATCTTTATGAGATATTGAGTCGGATAGTTCTTTAAGAGATATCTCTCTTGATTTTTGATCTCTAGATGTTTCAGGTGTTAAATTGAACTTTTGTACTTATTTCTTTCCAACAGTCTAGGGTCAATGACTTTTTATTTTGAATGAAACATAGTACTTCCCTGAAACTAAGGCTTTGAACTCACTTCCACTGAAAAATGAATCAAACTGCTGACTAATTCAAATGTTAAAAATATATTCTACAAATATTAGTTGGAATTAAATGTTTTCAGTTACATAGTGCCTTTAGTTATTATAAACTTTGGAATGGTCTTGTCTTATTGTCATGAATGAGGGTGGAAGAGTAATTCTATCTTGATGACTTATTTACTCATAAAAACCTTTTACATTTACACACAAAAGTATTCCTGTCAAAACCACTGCTGAATTTCTCCACTGAATATGAAGAAATTTTGTATACTCGTCTACCGACACAATTCCTACTAACCACTGAGAAAGGGACTCAAGTTCAATCCATAACATTTCAAAAACCTCAACAAAATAATATGGAATTAATCTGAGGAAATCACAACCTGCCCACAGGTACTGAGTGAAGAAAAGCAGACTCTACATATGCAGAATAAATTGTTCATCACACAGAGCTCAGCATCAAGGCATATTTTACCTCACTCTTACAAAGGAATGTTACTACATACATAAAGGCCTAATCCAATATTGTTTAATACTCTCTGAAAGGAAGTGCACAATCATCAGTCATTGACTTCATGCTCTTAACATTTCCTAGTCCAACAAATCACATAACTATATTTGCACTTGAGACACAGATAGCTGTTGGGTTCCATTGAACTTAGTAAGACACTCCTAAGGTGAAGCTAAGCAGATGCTCCGGTTTTGATAGGCTCAAACCCATTTGCAGCGTTAAAAGAAAACTAAATGAATGAAATAGCTCTTACTTATCAAGCAGCAAAGCTCTTGCCTAGATACTGTGAGAATAATTCCCTTATAAGAAGCATTTGTATTGGCAATACTTTAGAAATAACTTCTTAGAAGATGTGATGTGGAAATGTCTGAATCACAGGATTTTAGACAACGGTTTTTAACTAAAATGCATGATGCAGAAGAACTTTACATGTGCATCAAGACCAAAACTACTTTGTTATATGGCATGCTGTTTTTATCATACACTGAGTTTTGATAAGCAGTTCTTTTATGCACCGGAAAAATTAAGATCGAGTATCCCACCCAGTCCAGCACTTCAAAATATCAACTCATGTTGTTCCAGTACTCCCAGATGTGACTTCTTGGTATGGAAAGGGAAGTGGAGAAATGGTTATGGAGTGGCTTGAATTCTCTTCAGGATAGCAACAAAAGCGGAGTTTCTGCCTTGTTAGAAAGCAAGGTTTTGGGGGAGCTAAGTTTCGGAGCAGACTGTGAACTGTTTCCGTGAATCCACAGTTGCTGGAGACTGTGGGATGGGTGTTTAGCAGTCAGTGAGGAGAGATCTGCTATGGAGGAGAGCTCCTTATTTTGCACTAGAGACTGTTTCCAACTACAGAGTATCAAAATTGGAAAGAGTTAAAGACATCTGAGTCTCCCTGCCTCTTGAGCTATGATTTCTGTGCTTTGCTTCTGAGAAGTGTAAAACAGATTTCCCAAATAAGAAAATTTTATTTTTACAGTACTTTCTGTAAAATTTAATGCGTTTACTGGTTGAGATTAATGGAGCTAAAACAGTCTGAAGTTATAGATTAGCTCTTGGGCCATAAATTATAGCTATCTGTTATCTTAATACTTTGCAAGTGCTATCAAACAGACATTACAAACAGCCTGTATTTAATCAGTTCTGAATATACTGCCAAATGTGGAAACAATGACAGAAAACTAAGAACAAAATGTTATGGTTAACTACCTGATTCTTTGGGATATTTTTTAGTTCCTTCAACACCTTGTAAGAGAGTTGGTAGCACTGGCATCAAAGGTAGGTGAAGCTTTCAAGCAGCATTCAAAAACTAAAGTCTCCTAGATCAGTCACTTCAGTTAACTTTAGCCCAAAACATTTTACTTGGCTCCAGAACACAGAAACTCTCCATTACTGCACTCAACTCCTGAGACTATATTAAGGTCAAAATGCACTGAAAATTGTGATCAAGGATTGAGGTCATCAACTCTGCTTGCATAGAATGAATCATTCCTAAGAGAGCTCAGTTCTCTCTCTGACTTGGACTTTGGCTTTTA
>NW_008825109.1:17757491-17757880 GCF_000699105.1 Pygoscelis adeliae
ATTCCCAACTGGCAATGACTGTGAATATACTTAGAGCTGTACTTAGAGCAGCTACACAAAAAAAAAACAAAAAAGAAAAAAAAGAAAAAAAGGTTTGGCATATATAAACCAAAATGGTCTGCATTTGAACCTCTATGTCGTGATGAATTGATCAACACGGAAACCTGTTATGAACACCTTCCCATAAAACATCCTTTCTTTTGACAGATATTATTAGAGTATAGCCTGTATTTCTTCTTTTTTTCTTTAAAAATACTTCGAGAAGCAGTTTGAGAATAAATAATGAGTTTAAATTTATGTAGAAGAAACAAAATACTTCTAAATTTTACAGCAACAATTGAACCCACAAATCTGGTATACTAGGAGAATAAAAATATCCGTCATCTTTT
>NW_008825109.1:17757912-17760744 GCF_000699105.1 Pygoscelis adeliae
CATTTGCTTTAGGATAGCATTAGGTATGTCAGATTGCAAATTTTATTCTCCGACCTCTGGCATATCTGCTTACCTTTTGTGTTTCATCTTTTCTATTCAGTGAGCTGAGACAATAAAGATTTTTGTGAGTTTGATCATGGTAGCAGTAAAATGTTTTAAAATGAGTTATTTTAAACAATCTATAATTTAAATTTCTTTATTAGTTTTACTACAGATTGATATATATTCATTTGCCATAATTCTTGAGTTCCTGGGCTTATGGTCAATTTGAGCTGTGACCTACCAGTGCTGTGAGCGTGAATTACTTCAAATATTAAAAAAACATAGAGTCTTTGATTTCTGAGCTCGGGCTACTTTGCCTAAGCAAATTCAGAAATCTGTCTCTTATACATCTAATTCATAAAGATGAGAAAAGAATTCCTATAAAGTACAAGGTATCTAAAGTTCTCAGCAACTGATATAAGATTATTATAGATAATCTTCCTTTTACATATATGTATGAGATATCTGAGACTTATATAGTCTTATTTATATGCATATATGAAGTAAAACAAAGTGGAAAATAATGTGCTTCTATTTGTTACGTGTACATTATATACAAAGGCTTCAGAAGAAGCAAACTAATATGCCTGTTTTTAAGAAAGTAGTTATGGGTATGGAAGTTCTGGAGACAGATAAATATTAATATTTTATAAGCCACAACATTTGATCAAGCACCAGTATTTACAACTGTACATTGCATTTAGGAGTTACTGTCATGAATGATTTAAAAGCACAGCTTTTGTAAAATTAAGTTTGATGTATGTATTCTGAAAAAATTGGAAAGGCATCCAGGTTAAGCTACTCCTGGCACTGTGCAGTGATAATGTGCATGTGTTTTCTGATAGTTCACTTGCAGATTATTTCTCGTAACCAGGAAAAGTGCTTATTTGGAACGAAGTACCTTTTATATAAAGAAATAGAAGATGCATTGCATTCTTCTGTCTTACTAGTACTTGCAACATATGTTCATAATAAAAAGCGAGTAATGCATGCCAATTTTTCCATCCATTAAAAACACTTCTTTTTTTTTATTATTTTTCATCCCACCTTTCCAGAAGGAAGCAGTGAGTTCAAAAAACCACTTCCTTGGTATCTTAGTAACATGAATGACTTTGCCTTTTGAACTCTGCATTATCTTACTTTTAATGAAACTTTCAGTTAAAATAAATATAAAAATCAAAGATTTTGATCTGGACTTTGAACATTTTTTGTCTTCTGATTTAGAAAGAAACAAACTTATCAATGTGGATAAAAAAACATCAGAGGAGATCTGATGAGTCAGTGATAAATCTAATTAATGTTTGCCACAAAGCAATAGGAGTAATTTCTGTTCTGACAAATTTAACAGCTGTGAATCTCCAACTGACAACAGAGTGCTCTTTAATGCACACAAGAGTAAATCAGGTAAGACTCAGTCCCTGAAGGGCTTCAAGCAAATCCCAGTAAGAATCTCACAACTTCACTGGGATTTGAATTATGCCTTTAAACAAGATGATATACAGAGCTCCAACAAGTGTCGTTATCTCACATTTACAATTGTTAATTTCTTCATTGTATTCACAGAAACGAAACTCTCAGAATAAGTTTGTAGTTCATCTTCTAGCCCTTTCCAATGTGCCATTTACTACTGGCACTAGATAGCTCCTTCTGAGTGCATGCAGATTTAGATTGAGAGTCCTGGAGTCTTAAGCTTTCTCATGCCCATTCTGCTCAGAAATCACATATACTACCCCTCCACACTCCCCACCTGCCCCACTTTACAAACTTGGTGCATTATAGGTCGAGAAGAGTGGACATCCATGTCTCCAGAAAAGTGATCATGTCTCCAGCACTTTCTTGTGTTCTCTGCAGAAGCCGCCTGTATGAATCAGTGTTTCAAGCTTCACTTCTAGACTCTAAAGCATAGAAACATAAAAGTATGTATTTGTTAAAAATCAACTTTCTGAAATGATTTGTGGCTCCTGGACCTTGAGGGGTCCTGAGACCCTCACTCAAAGGTCACTGAGATTAAAGGGAAAACTCCTTTCAATTTTGATAGACTTTAGATTAGACCATATGGCTCTTGTCTTAATGTTAACTCAACATAAACCTATTGTAGCTGTTCTAAAGTACATAAAGAACACATCTTCAGAAAGATATCTGTATCTACAAGTAGCCTAGTTTATCCTGGTTGATTATAAAGGAAACAGGAGTTCAAATTACAATTTTTTCCCAGGTTTCTGCCACTATTCTATTTCTAAGCGTAACATAATACGTGACCCAGGCATTACCTACACAGGGAGTAGACTCATGCCACATGACCTAGATAAATAACCCACAATCACTTAGGACATCTGAAGCAAACTATTTGCAAGCAATTCACAAATGGGATCAGACTGTCTTGAAACAATTGAATGTATGAATTTAGGGGAAACATAAAAAAGAAAGATGGTGAAACTGTATATCTGTATAAGTGGAAACATCCTGAAAGAGAAGAATAAAAATGAGAGAATAAGAATATAAATACAAGTATCTTGCCCTGTTCTAATACCAATGGATACCTAATGACATCCTGGTTATAGACACTTCATTTAAGGAAAACCTGTAACTACCTCATAGATGTTAGAACATGAATCTGTTCTGTCCTCTCTCTAGCTCTTCTTTCATCTTCTTACTTTCAGGATCTATAAAGGTACAAAGTGTGTTGAGAAGAACCCTATTGTAAACTGCACATCATTAAATCATTTTAATGTGAGTTTGCTGCAGTAAGGGGAAGCTTTTCCCTAGCTCTCCCCACTGTGAGGTTACCAA
>NW_008825109.1:17760801-17782691 GCF_000699105.1 Pygoscelis adeliae
ACACCATTATAAGGATGATGGTGCCTGAGAAAAAAAAAGCACTTTGCATGTGAAATCTGGTCTTGTGTGTAAGCTCAGTCTGCTGGAAAACATACATACATGCATATATACAAACATACAGCTATACTTCTCAAGTATATCTCATGAGTATTATTGTCTAAGTAGAGGAAAAAGCAGTCTTTCCCTTTAACAAAGCAATCCGGGAAACTATTGAAAGATACCATTCCCTGGCTAACCTCCAGGGAACAGTTTTCAAGGACATATGAAACTTACATAACACACAAATGCTGAAGAACTATTCTTAAAAGAAAAAAAAAAAGTATTGATGCAATTTTTTTCAGGAAAAATGTGGCCTGAATTTAATGTAACTTCCCTCTGCATAAAGAAAAAATGCCAGCATATGTCTCTTAGGAATTTGCAAGAAGGGGTGCTTGTTTTAAATGCAAAATAGAGTTTGCATGATATCTAGAAAACATATTCTATTTAATCAATAATCAAAAATTACCAACCAGACCAAGTTACCAAGAGGTTTCTTCCATTTTAGCCATTTAAAAGTAAATCTCAAATATAGGGAGGTTCAGAACAAAATGCCTCACTGAAAGTGTAACATTTCATTTAGATTATTCCTCTAATTTCTAAAAAGTATTGGCTATCACTTCTGTTAAATTAAATTTTCAGTACTGATGATATGGGAGGAAGCTTATAAAAGGTGGGGAAAAATATATTTACCTATACCAGAGATCAGTACAAAGTCACAAAGTACTTCCTTGAAGTGAATTTGATGCCACAGCCTATTTGTGTCTGGAGAATGGCTAAAAGTCTTGACTGTTTCAAGATTAAATCAAAGAACCAGGGGCCCTGAAGGGAATTTGGAGTATGTTACAGACTTCTATTTCCTTTAGGACCTTCCTCCAAGAGCTACATACAAATGTGCAATAAGCCAGCTCTCATGAAATCTGATTACTTTATTTTCTGCAAAAGAAAGCATTTAGGCTAGGAGGATCATCAGAATAAATTTCAAAGATCAAAAATTGACAAGGCGAGACCTTGGATGAAGTCTGCTGCTGCGAATGTGTTACTGACATGAGGAACTTAGTTAAAGAAAGTCAAGCTACAGTAGACGATGTTATTTCTGTTAGCAATTAAGAACGTTTGTGTAAAAATGTCGTACAGCGTGGAACGAATCTGTACACATTTGTCCACTGCAGTTCTGTGCACATACTGAATCAGTGTGTTGCATATCAGTGGCATGGCAGCACTGCTCATGTACAAACATTTCTCTTTATAAATTGATCGCTTCTGGGATTTATAGTGACTATGTATTAAACATTTTTCTGTGGCCTGGAACACGTATGCTTTCCTTATGTTGGCTATTTTTTCACCAACATTGAAAATGTGTAATTTATTATTATTACTACCACTTGAACTATCAAGGTGCACACGAACCCTAGTTACGGCCTTGTGCTAGATGCTGTTAAAAGTACAGTTGAAAAGGAGATCCAAAGTTCCTTAAAATTTAGAAACAAGACAATAGGCAGCAGCTGAATACATACAAGAGATTGTACAGGCAAGGGAGACTGGTCAGCATACCTGCCAATGACTTAATTTCACCAATAGCCTGTATGTTGTTAGATTTAGTTGTTGACATCAGAAGCAAGTGAAAGTTTTTTGTTAACTTTATTTTTTTAACTGCAATGGTCTTCAGAGTTGACAATACTATTACTTCCAGAGCATAGTCCTACTTAGAATATATACAGTTTCTGGCTTACGACCTACTCTTTCCAAAGAAGACAATGCTTAAAAAGTCTCACAACAAACCAGGCAACAAAGTAAATAAGCATGTGGTCTGATCTATATGTTTATTGTTGAATATTTCATGGCAGTAAAATTTGGGATTTAGCATTTGAATCGCAATATTTTCTAAAGTTGTAGGGTTGAAAGTAGACATTTTGTTATCATAGGAAAACCATGGCAATTAAAAGTTAGTCTCTGTTGCTAATTGAAAGAGGACTTCAAAATAGGAAGGAGAGGACAGAGAAGGGTTGTTTGCAAAAAAGCATTTTTGGAGTTTTTCCTGGTAGAGTCAGCAGCTGAGCAAAATAAAATTGCTATCTGTCCAGCTATTAGTTGCATTCCATTATCACAGTAGAATACCGAGCTTTGTACCTAGGCGGTCTTGACTCAGTCTTCTTCTAACCCTGTTTCCCCAGAAAATCTTAAGACTTACAGACTTTATGGTTAAGCAAAGAACTCTTGATACAATATATCATCTGTCTCCACATGACCACAGTAAAGTAAAGATTCTCAGGAATAATATATGCATGTTTGTGTGTGCCATGCATGTGTGTGCATGCATGTGAATGTGTGTGTCCATTTGTTATTTTCCTCTTCCTGACATCTAGACCTGTAAATCTCTGCCTCCCTTGGTGTGAGTGCAAGCTGGGGCAACCAAAAGTCTGTAGACTGTGTAGTAGATAAACATTTTAGAATACAAGTCACAGTTGTGTTATCATTTTACAGCACAGGAAACAGACATTCTTCCTATTCTATGTACCTTGTGTTTAATATATTTAAGACATATATGTATATAATTTAAGATACCCAATGCATCACCATGTAGGATGACTACCAAGCAGAACTACAGTTAAACCATTAACACTCTCCTTTAAAGAATATTTCTGAGGAAGCAGAGTGCCTTGATGAGGTATTTCCTCGTCTTTAGTGACCTTACCTGTACCTAGGTGTCATGGTTTAAACCCAGCCAGCAGCTAAGCACCACATAGCTGCTTGCTCACGGGGGGGGGGGGGGGGGGGGGGGGGGGGGGCCCCCCCCCCCCCCAAAAAGGGGCCCCCCAAAAAACCCCCCCCCCCCCCCCCTGGGGGCGTCCCCCACAAGCGATGCAAATGAAAACAATTGCTCACCACCAACCGACCGATGCCCAGCCAGTCCCTGAGCAGTGGTCCCTGGGGCCAACCTTCCCCCTAGTCAACATAGCCCCATACCAGCTACTATGAAGAAAATTGACTCTACCCCAGCCAAAGCCAGAACACTAGGATACTCTGACATGGTTGAGCAGGGAATCATGATTCTTTCATTGGCTAGAGTCACATTATGTGGTTTTCCTGGAAGTGCTCCACGTCTTAAGAAGTTTGAGTGCTTGGTGCTTTAGGCTAGATCCCACACCCATAGGCACCTCTCTTAAATTGAAAATGTCACACAACTGACCAAAGGGATATCCCACACCATATGAAGTCATGTTCAGCATATAAAGCTGGGGGAAGAAGAAGGAAGTGGGGGGACATTCAGAGTGATGGCGTTTGTCTTCCCAAGTAACCATTACTCGTGATGGAGCCCTGCTTTCCTGGAGATGGCTGAACAACTGCCTGCTGATGGGAAGCAGTGAATGAATTCCTTGTTTTGCTTTGCTTTTGCTTTACCTATTAAACTGTCTTTATCTCAAGCCATGAGTTTTTTCACTTTTACTCTTCTGATTCTCTTCCCCATCCCACCCGGGGGGGGAGTGAGCGAGTGGCTGTGTGGTGCTTAGCTGCCAGCTGGGATTAAACCATGACAATTTGACAAAGGCAAATGCAGAAAATGCTCTTGTTAGTTTTACTTAATTAAATCTCTGCAAAGTGTTTCCATACCAGGTAAGGTATTTGTTTCTGTTGCATTTGTGGCAGTGTATGACACAGCTAGCTGAGTAATAACATTGGCAAGGCTGAAAAGTCAGGATCCCTCTGGGTTCAAAGTCCTCAAAAGACTGTTCCTTATGTGACATAAAAACAGATGTGATAATCTGCAGAGTCTGGGAGAATCAGTTTCTCTTATTGAGAAGCAGAGCGGCAGGGCAATGAATAGTGTGTGTGAGTATGCCATGTATGTTAAAACAAGACTTAGAAAAACAGTTGGCTATTAAAACGAAATGCAATACTGCTGCCTCAACATTAATATGAACACATGTTGTACAAGGATAACAGAAATTGCTAAATAAACTATGAAGCAGTTTCACTATTTAGAATGAATAGAATCCAGCAAAACGAGTGTTTAGTACAGCTCCCAAACAAAATCTCTCACTTGCCAGAATATGTCCTTGAGTTGTTTTTGTTAGCTGATTCCAAATGCCATGAGTGCATTTGTCTACTCAAGTTTAGAGCTTCTTTTCAAACACTGCATGTCTGGGTTGAGTGCATTGAACATCCTACACTTTACCCAAGGTGGCAAATTCTGCCAGGCAAAGATTCATCTCTCTCTCTTTTAGATGATTATCATTGCAAAGATGCAACTGGAAATGGAGTTGTCAAGGCCCAAAAGAGTGACATCGGTCTTTATGAAACGATCAGATCTTTAAGAGAATAAATCAAGCTTCCAGACTGTACCCCAGTCATTGTTTGCAAATGGAGTAACAAACTTCTATGATTACACCATTTCCTTGTCTGTTCTGGCAGGTATAACCTGTGGTGGGAGGTAAATAGAGGAATATAGAAGACTGAGGAAAAGGCACTGTGTCCAAAAACTTCTGTGTAGCTGGGAGAATGTTGTTTAAATATGGCACTACCGCTGGACTAGCTGAAGGAAATAACTGACAAATTAACTCTAAATTGTGTTTTAAGATCAATTGCATTTCTATGTAGGTATTTCTAGTGCTTGCCTCATAGTGTCATTGGTCCCACCCAAAACTGGATAATCTGATACGTATCATATGCTGTAAGGGGTTCGAGTCACTCACAATTTTGTAACAAAGGCCTTTGAATCAAAATTAGCATGGGAATAATTTATAAGATCTAGGTTACTCTCAGGAGTGCTTTTAAAACAAATTCTTATTTTTTTTATCCAGTTGTTATCCAGTCAGCATAAGTAGTTCTTTGTGTGTATATATAGATGACCTACAGCACCCTAACATGCTATAAATTGAAAATGTGGGGAATCTAAAAGAACAAAATTACCAACACTTCCACTGCCTTCTTCCCTTTAATTCTGTCTTGAAATTCTAAAGCATACTATCAAAAGAACAAAAAATAAAATTCCCTGTCTACTTTATATGAAAAATGTAGACTCTAGAGTGCTGACCTACCAAAATGCTTCAGCATAAACTGACTAGAAAGTCTTGATTGTGAGTTGAGATCACTTCAAGTATAGAACTTTATAAAAGTGTTCTTCCTCAGACTTTCATAAAATCTTCAGGATATCATTTATAAGAAGCTATTCTTCCTTCTTTTTTTTTTTTCTTCTGCTCTTAATGCTTTTCCTTAACCTTACCTCCAAGAGAGTTTGCAGGTAAATTGTGTGCACAAGTGGAGGCAAGTGTGGGGATTGGCTTACAGGCCTGCCCCACAGTGCAGCTGGCAGTCCTTCTGATCGGCTCTGTGATGTGGTTAGTCTTTCCTCTCCTAAGAACCAGATTACTGTTTCTGCAACGTGCCAAAATAAACAGCTGGGCTTTAAAAGGAATACTTCTGTGAAAGTGCTTCATCAGATCAGAGCTTCTGAGGAGGTGAGAGTCATCAAGGGGACACAGGGTAGAAAAGTCAGGAAACTATGGCAAAAATGATTTTTTTCCCCCTGTATCTATTTTTGTAAATGAATTAATATTTATTATATGTTCATGCTGTATGTAACATGAGATACTGTGGCAAGTAAGCCAATCAGAAATGGACAAATCCTGAGAGAGGACAAGTGGTCCAAAATGCATCTGTAGAAGAATTGCAAATTGGGAGTAAAACCACAGAAATGTTAAAGGACAGAAATATAAATCCATTACAGCTGATCTAAAGTGCCAAAATAGGACAAATGAGGCCAAAAATACCATAGGAACCCATACTTTTATGTATTTTGGCAATTCTCCCTCCAACCTGGCTCTAACTGGAAAATGTAAACGAATATGTATTTAATAATAAAAAGGAGAACCAAACATTGTAATATAATTCCTCTGCAAAAGGTTAATTTCATGTTTGATATATAGAACAAAGTTCAGGTGTATCAGAACTTAATCATCCATCGCTAGATTTTGACAGTGATGTTGGTAGGTTAACCCATATTCAAATTTGACTTTATATCTGGGTTTTCATTTTCCATCTTCAATAATTTCACAAAAATTGACAACCATAAACATTGAAAATCACAAGTGAAGCCTCAAAATAATCAAAATCTCTGCTTCTGCAGCTAAGCATAAAGATCAGTCCTCCCTCCATTGATATTATGCAAGACTGGGAATAAAGTCTGAACGGCAGAGAGTACTGGTTTTTCTTTCCACATGGTGAGCCCTTTAATCTCAGTAACCCAGTAAGTACATGTGTTATGGGTGAAACCACAAAACACAGGTAAATCTAGGTATGCCTGGCCACAGGCTGTTTAGGCACATCCAGCTTCTACTTGAACAAAACTAGATGTATTGATGTCACATCTGGATTTCCTGTTACTTTGTAGATTTGTTTCTAGGGCTTATGTATCTCAGTAAGATTTCCTCCTGGGTAAGGCAAGACTCATTAACAGCACTATTCTTTCATCCCCTGAACTGTTGCCTAACTGCTAAATCTTTGATTGTATTAGCATTGTTCCTGTAAAATTGTAGGCAAAGTAGTAATGGACCATTACCTGGTACCAGGGAAGAGTAACAAGGGAGAAAATGTTTCCTCTCTTGATACTAAATATTTGAAGTCATGCACTAGCTTCATTTTACTTGTAACATTAAATGCATTATATTGAATTTCATTAACTTAATTTATCACCACTCTGCAGCTGGTATCCTTTCCAAACACAGTTAATCCACATGTAATTTCTAGTTTTAATTTTTTTCCTTTTTTTTTTTTTTCCCCACAAAGATGAACCTAGTAACGTCTTCTAAAGACAAAACATAACAGTGAAAAATTGATTGGATTTTTGGTCTCAAAGTGTAGGGGATTAAAGACTAGTCCTCCACTTGGAGGCTCATTACATGTGGATTTCCTCAAGGGTCAGTCCTGGGTCCTGTTCTGCTTAATACCTTTCCCAGTGATATAAAGGAGGAGAAGGCATGTGCCCCCATCAAGTTGGTTGACAACTCCAAGCTAGGGGTAATAGATGCTCTGCTCAAGGGCAGGACCAGGGGGACTTTGGCAAGCTGGAGGAATGGGCCAACAGGAACTTTATGAAATTCAGCCAGGACAAATGCGAAGTCCTGCACCTGGGACAGAATAAAGCCCTACAATGGTACAGGCTAGGGCCTGGGTAGAGTCTGAAAAGGCACCGGGGCCCTTGTGAACAGGAAGCTAGACATGAATTAGCTGTGCAGCATTAGCAAAGACAGCCAACAGCATCCTGGGCTGTATTAGTAAAAGCACAGCCAGCAGATCAAGGAATATGATTATTCCTCTTTAATGTGGAATACCGCATTCAGTTTTGTGTCTACTCCCCAATATATGAAGACATCAATAAACTGGAGCAAGTTCAACAGAGGGCCACCAAGATAATCGGGGTTGCACCACTTGCTTAGTGAGGAAAGGATTATTAGCCTGGAGAAGAGACTGCTGCGGGGGAACCTACTGGCCATCCTCCCAGCACTTACAGGGAGTTCATCAACGAGACGGAGTTCTTCTCAGAGGTGCATGGTGGGAGAATGGCAGACACTGGTCATAAATTGAAATGGGAAATTCTGAGGGGTTATAAGGAAAAAAGGTTCCACCAGGAGGACGTTTTTCCTACTGAAAGTTTGTGCAGACTGTTTTTGGAAGTTTTCAAGACTTGACTGACAACACCCTGAGCTTCCTGGTCTGAATTCAGTTTTGACCCTGCTTTGGACGGGAGTTTGGACTAGAGACCTCCTGAGGTCCCTTCCAACCTGACTGAGTGTGTAATTCTACATATAAATATTTAAATTTCTCAACTCAGATCCACCTAATACCAGAATGTCCATAGGTAACTCAGTTTTATTCATTGTAGTTTTCTTAGGAGTTGAAATTTTGCTCCAGAGGGAGTATTATTTAAGCATTTAACTATGTGCAGTTTGAAAAGCACCTACTGTATGATATTATACACACAGTTGACTCTCCAAATCAGTTTTTTTTAATAGTTTTGTTGAAAAGTTTATTACCAAAGGCAAGAGAGAAATGAAATTATTGTGATTAATACTGACAGAATTACATTAATGTTACCAAGAAAAATCTAGACTTCTCAGGAGAGCAGGCCAGGTGTGACTAGGCAAGGCAGGCCACTTAAAGGAAAGGTGTATCTTCGAGAGTTTTTTTGTCTTGAAGTGTAAAGACAACAAAGGATGTGGTGAGGTCCCTGATTTTTGCATCTTCTGGAAGAAATTACATTATTAAATTAAAAGTTGAAAAGACTAATACTAGAGGGCAGTAGCCATTATTTAACTTAATATTACATTGGTTTATTTTATAGAGGCCAAATATTCTCCATGTTAGTCTTACATGTGCACAGACTGGTAATTCTAAATACACGGTTAGCATGCCATAAATACACTGTGAAAGGCAAAGCTGGCTGAAGGGTAGTTTGAGAAAGTGGAATAAGCCTGTAAATAATGTGCAATTACTGTTGTTTAACAATCATCACTGTGATTTTGAGAATAAAAACAATCCAGCATGATGAACAGAGGATATATTTTTTGAGTTTTTTGGGCTTTTTTTGTTTGTTTGTTTGTTTGTTTGTTTGTTTTGTTAAGTATTAAGTATATTTAATGAAACTGAAGTAAATAAATGCCAACAGCTATATGGGGGAATATGTTATGACTGAAGAAGCATGCTTTTTTTTGTTGCATGTTTTCAGGATAAATATACTTTTATTTTGATATGCAGTGCATATAATCAGGGAAGACAAGTCAGCTGAGTTATGCCAAAAGTTAGAAAACCTTAATTGGCTGGCAGTACAGGAAAACAAAAATACAAATCAGCTTTATCACTTTGAATTTCCATTTTCATCACATAGAGTATGATAGACATATTAGTGCTGCTTAAAAATGATAAATCTTAGGGGATTTTTCTCATGTTTCAGGCATGCTGCACTGACACTAAGCCAAGAAATTCTTAATTTCCTCTTCATGCACCTTTAATTCTTTCAGTTATTCTTTTTCCTTTGATTGGATATCATGCATTATTTACACAGACATATTATTAGTTCCCTGGTTCTAGCCTATTTTACTCCTTGCCACAGCAATGTCCATAAATCTCTTCCTTATCTTCTTTTTTATTTATGTTTCTTTTCTCCCTATATCTGTTTGTGCCCTCTCTCCCTTCTTGTTCTTTCTTCTGTTCTCTCTGCTTTGCTGTGCCTCTAATATCTGTCCTTCAGGCAGAGACCTTAAACTTCTATATACTTCTCCATTTGGGGGGAGGCAGGGAATTCCCTTTACTACTTAGAACACATAAGCTTATTAAAGATTTCCAGGAAAAATTCCCAACAGAAGTTGTATGTTTTCATTTGTATATCTCCAAAGTCACTGGGTTGCCCTCCCTTTTTCTGGTGAAACTCCTCTTTATTTGAATAAGCTACAAGCAATATCCTGAACAAAATAATGCTCCTGATGTCTGTTTCCTACCCAGCAGCTATACAAACAATCATTAGCCATTTGCAATTCAAGGACAAAGTCTGTACAGTAAGGTATTTAAATGGGTAGAGTGCCTTTCAGAGGTCCCTGAAAATTTGAGACATGGAGATATCTCCACAGTCCTGAGACAAAGGCTACCTCAAAGTAGAGGAAGAGTTTAAAATAACTCATTTGTGGGTAGGAAGAGTTTCCTCCCACAGCCAACATGAACAAATTCACCCAACCATCCCTCTGACTGGATGTGCTGCTGCATACCTTTTGAGGCTTCGTCACCACTTATGATTCAGCCACAACTAGCTACTTCAGACACTGAAAAGACTTGTGCTTCTGACACTAAACATGGGGATGCTACAGGTCTACCTCTCCTGATTCCTTTTTAGCTGCTCTACAGATAGATTGCTTTAAGCGCATTTATTTAGTTCATTTGTGTGGCCTATTGTTTGACTGTTTCTGAAGTACAAAGACTAAAAAATAAATCAGTTGTAGGAGGTGGTCTCCTCTAGCCTTTCAAAACGAGATGATGATATTGTTGGTGACTCAAAGTCATTAATATCTTTCTTAACAAAGTAAAACATCAACTTCTGTGATGATAATCCTAACAGTTGTTCCTCCTTAATTGCATTCCTCACATAGTTTTTTTTTCTAGTCTTTGACAACATTTAAGAAGATAACAACCATTTTACATAGACGTGTCCCCATGGGCAATTTCACCAACAAATGAAGGAGCTCATTAATGTAACACAGAGACATGGCTGTGTGCTTTGATTTTTTTTTTCCTAGATACTCAAAGCTCTCAAACTTATCCTTTTCCCCTAAATTATTTTGTCATAGATACTTAGTCCAGCTGTCAGTTCATCCTTGTAAATGCCATCTGTTACACAAATCAAACCTACTGATCCTTTTGTAGTCCTTGTTGCTGTGAATGTGTTACTCCTTGCATCTGCATCAGATTCTTGGAATGTAGTTGCATTCAGCTGACATGATACCCATAATTATGCATTATATCCGTCAGTAAGAGTAAATGAAACTTGAAAAATTCCATTGCAGTTAAGATGATTTCCAACAACTCTAGCTGTGTCAATTCTTAATTCTAACCTCACTGCTCCTTGGCAAACATTTTGCATGGAAATTACAAGACCCTTTCCCTTTCTCTTCAGTAGCCATATTAAAAACAGTCTATTGCCTTCCTTCATACTCTTGGCAACCCATCATAAAAATCTTTCTCTAGATCTGAGACATATTTCAGAAGATTCAAAGGATGAAGGGAATATAGAATTGGAAGTTGGCCAATGAGGAAAACCTATTTGTTTCACTAGCCTGATGAGCATTAATTTTAGTTATTTAAGACCAAACTGAAATAAGTCCCTGAAGAATGATCTAGTAAACCTTTAAAAGTGTCGTCTTGCAGCCAGCTTAATTTATTGTCACTAAGTAAATGATGTAACACAGACCAGATTCTTAACAGCTAGCACAATGATTTGAACATCCATTAAACAGAGATTTAACTCATGCTTACCACCACTTAAACATGGGTGATATGTGTTATTTCTTGCATTTTTATGAGGTTACAGAACATTGAGTGCATGTGGTGTAGTTAATGCTAGAACAAAGCACAACTTAGGAGAATGCAACATAAAATCTCTTTCACAGATGTTTGATCTTGCATTTCCTAGTTAGCTTGGTTTTTTACGCATGTGTGGAGGGAGATGATACTTTCAAAGAAAGACGGTCTACTGCAACTAATCATGTACCAGCAGCTTACCGCAAATTATGGGGTAATAATTCCACTGTAGCATTCTGTCAAGGACAAATTATGACAAGTGACTGTATAATTAAAACTTTCCTCTGACTAATTGTAGGTGAAGCTAGTGGCATCTCTTCTTTTTTAAGGTCGGCTACCCAACAGAAGACCCCACTTTCATGTCTTAAGAATTTTACCAAACCCTTTGAAAAGACATTTCCATAGCAGGTTTCTGAATGCCTTGGGAAATGCAAACCATATGATTCAATTTTTTCTGAGAAATACATTGGGTTTCTCCTTTTAATCCACCCCGTTTCCTGAAAGCTCAAACTCCCCAGAGGTTTAGAGCAAAATTGTGAAATGACAAAGGAAGATAAACTATTTGTCAAAGATATATATTCCTCTAGCCCCTGAAAATGTCCACATCATGGCAAAGACATATGTTTTTAAAAAGTTTGTTCATGTTCAGGAAAAACTTCTTAGAGTTTTGCACTGCTGATCTGTGTTGTGTCTGGGCATTGAACCACAACTGAAGTTCAGGTTCTTCCAGCTTTTCAGTTTCTTTACCACTTGTTTCAACAGGGTGGAATAAAAGCAATTTTAGAAAGATAAGAATTTTTTTAGAAGAGCTGAAACTGCAGATAGGACAAAGAATATGATCTGGAAAGACCAGAAGCAAGAGTTGGCATTAGGGAGGAAAAGAAACAGGCTAACCACACAGAGGCAAAATAGACAACAGAGCTTGTCATGGAGACAGAAAGTGGGATGTGGGCAAGTAGTAATTGGTGTATTGGGAGAAACTGAGATTCAGGAAGCCTGAGCCTGAGAACAAATGTGGGAAGAGGGCACAAATGAGCTATCTATCAAAGAGTTAAAGGGAGAGAGAGAAAGGGTGAGGATTAGTGAATTAGGACTGTGATCAGTTAGACTGGGATTTTTCAGGCTATGAGACTGTGAGAAAAAGTAAGGAAATATAGGAAACAAGTGTCTAGATATTAGATTCTGGAATAACTTTTGTCTGAATCAAAACTTGCTTCAAAACATCTTATGATATGGTATTTGTGTAATACATTTTGAAGTTTCTATAGGTAATTGTTTCAATGTCCTAATACTACAGCAGTCCTGCAAGCCTCACCTATGGTTTGGCCAGGGAAGCAAAATCCTGAGGCTTCAGGGAACACCAGTAACTAGTTCATGGTTTGTTGAAGAACTGGCAGCAATCAAGGGGAAGACCTTAATGCAATAGTCCGTGTGACAAAAACTGTGAAGCTATAATTCTCAGAGCAGCAGTGCTTCAGGACGGGCAGGTTCCCATCACACATTTAGATTCTGATAACAGGCATAATATGGCAGAACATTGCTTGGCAAGTTCAACCCAATAACTGGAGAAGTGGAGCCTGGATAGCAAGAATAGCAGTAAGATGAAGAGGGAGTAAGAGGTAGAGTAGAAAAACGCTAAGAGGTGAAAAACTTAAGTGATCTTAGTTTCTCTTTGTGTTTCAAATCTTTTACTAAAAATGTGAATAATATCCTTATAGCTCCTAGAATACTATAAAAATAAAATCTTACCTATAAAATGTTTTTAAAATTAATCTTCTTTTTAATATAAAAGCAGCATTGGAAAAAAACATTCAAACACAAAAAAATCCCTGGCAGCACACTATAAGCAACCAGAAAGAAAAGAAAAGATTAAATAGCTGGTCATAGCAATCCTCCCTTCTTTGCATGACATGAGGCAGGAGGTGTATGAAAAAATAGTAGCTAATCTTGTAATTTAAAATCAGAATTGTCACACCCATTGCAGAACAACATGTTAAACAGGTTGTTCACAGATTATAATGTTGGTCATTTGGTTTCGTATCTTTGCCCAGGCTTTCTAAATATCATCTCCTCTCCTCCACATAGCAGGGCAAAAATTCCAGGCTGATACTTCTCTCTATTTGTCTGACCTTAAAAACACCTCACTACTGAAGGTTCAAGGTCTACATATAGTGAAAGCTAAAGTGGGGACTCTCTGCTTTGAAAAATTTTGAGGGCAATGTTAGCCAACTTGGTTTTACCCAACAGCAGTGCACATACACACCACAAAAATCAAGTAGCTGTATCTGAAAGGAATTTACTACCTATGACTGGTCCTTGGGTTGTTAGTTGTCCATCCTCTTTCAATATTACAAAATAACTGTGATTTAGAGCATACAGACATCACATGCTGGCTACTGCACAGAGCTGGTGTCTATCCGTGGTACTGTAAGACTCTACCAGATATGAACCTTCAGTTGTGAGAAATTTGGCATTTGAGTTGCTTATTTGAAAATCCAAATACATGATTTACACATCTCAAATACTCTGTCAGTGTACTTGGTCACTCCAGAAATTTGTTTATAATAACTTTTATCCTGTATTTCACTTAATTGGTAGCCCAAGAACTCTGACCTCCACGTTTCTCAGAGTATTAGGCTTTCTGATATTAAAATAAACTAACCTTTATGCTTATATCTATTGGGAGTGCTATTTCTTTGCTCTCATTGTTTTTGAAGTGACTGCATTATAAACTGTGGTGAAGGTTAGAAATATTTCTCTGTGCAGAGATTTCCTTTTCACAGTCATCTCAGCACATATAGCTGATTATGGAAGTTACTCCAGGTCTGAAGAAAGGGCTGCAGAATTCAGTAAAGAATTCTAAGACTCAGGCTTCAGCTGTGGTTTTTCCTTCAAACTTTAGATATTGTCACCCTCATATGGAAAGTCACATTTGCTGGTGAGTGTTGCTCTCTTTGTTACCTGTTTGCTCTTTCTAATCCTCTTCTATATTGCTTCCAGAGATATTGCAAAAAATTAGTGACTGTGTTCTGGGAGGTACAGAGACAGCAGAAAACAGATGAAAAGGCTGCATGTATGCCATATAAACCAGTTTCTAATAGGTTAGCTTGAAGTCATTCCATTAGGTTAATATCCCAATGAAGTAAGGTAACCCCGTTATATTTTAATGGTCAGATGTTAAACTTCAGGAAACCACCTATATTTTTGTGTTATTGACATTAGTCAAAAATTAATCCTTGGACATTTTACCAAAATTATGGGTCATATTTTCACATTTTAATATTGAACTTGTTGGAACCGGTTCTGAGAATTTGAATGTTAAAATTATTCTCATCCAATCAAGAAATAGAAGCAACAACAAGTGATTCATACCCAATTGTAAAACCTCACATTTCTGATGGTCACAATGAACCTCTCAAATTGACCAAAATATATTTGCACAATATATTTGACAAATAATTTCAAGAGCATGTACCCTGCAGAAACCTAGTTCTGCACACATTGGCCATTCGCAGTCAAAAACAGTGCTAAAAGTACCTCTTAAAATTCTTAACTATGAGGTATTTTCCTAGTTCTTCCAGTTCTTAATAATGATGATGACTTCCTCCTGTATTTAAATGCAGTCAGATACCACAGTGAGGAACCCCATTGGGTATATACATAGGCAGTGTGTTTTCTTTCAGTTGTTAACAATATTTTTAAACAGTGTCTTCATTGTATCCCCACAGCTGGATTACTGGCAAGAACAAGTAGCAAACACTGTAGTGCCCTTCAATGCTGAGCTGTATTTTGGCTATATATATCCATTTTTTTTAACATATATCTCAGTCCACTATCAATTCAAGCTGTAGTTAAAGTGAGTTAATACTTCAGTGAGTACTCTTGCCACACAAATAAAAAATCAAGGGAAACTGAGGGGTAAACTTTCTTCCTCAGACCAGCAGAAAAGAGACACGATGTACTCCTCCCTTAGTTTGATCTATAAATGAAAACCAGGAAGTCTCTGCATGCACTCATATTAGGCAAAACAAAGTTTTTTCCTCGTTTCTGCATTTGCTACAATTCCATCCCTATCTCCGCACACACTCACAGGATGCAGGGAGAGATGGTGAGCCATAAATAGTTTTAGTTACATTTAGCTGCACAAAGAATTTTCTTCCCCTGTGAACTCTCTGGAAGCTGTCAGTGTTTAGTGATTGTGGCATTCACGGTACTCCATTGCCATTTAAAAATATGTCCATTTGTCTGCAGATGTTATCAAGAATGAAGATAAAGCTGCAGATGACACTTGACTTGCTTTATTCCCACAGAAGCAGTATATCATCAATTTGAGGTCAAACACCAAGTTAGAGGTGTTTCATTAAAATTTAACTTACGGTTCTAAACTGTCTCACGTGAACAGGAGAGCTAGTCACGCAGATCACCGGGGGAGTGATTTGGAGACAGTTAAATCATTGACCTGTAACCTCAGAATGACTTTGTTAGTAAAACATTGGCTTTCCTAGTAAAAAAACAGAGGATAGCATTTGAGGGCATGCAGGGAAGGAATTCTAATGTAATTTTCATATCTGTCAGATGAGTAACTGCAGCTCTCTTAGCTTTGTGTATAAAATACACAATGTGCAATAATACACTAAGGACATATATACCCATCTCAAAGCCACAGCATCCAGTAACTTGAATCAAAACATCAGTTCACTGTAAGGATTACAGATATTAAAGGTATTTTGGTCCCGGCATAAGTGAAACTGTCTTTATGTTTTCTTAGCCATGACTCTACCACTTGCACACAGATGACCAGCTTCAACACTGATTTTTTGCAACTTTGCAACTGCAGGACCATTGCACTTGTACACTATCACACTCAGGTCACATCTGATCCTGACTGCAGATGCCATTGTAACATACCATACTTCTTTTTCAAGGCAATATAATTCAGTAGTTTATGTGAAAACACTGGCTTTATCAGACAACAACAGAATACTTGGCACCTATACTCCTTTTTCTTTTCTCTCCTCTCTCTCTGGTTAATTCATGGCTCAGCTAAGTCAATTTATAGTCCTCTTCAGTGAAAATGAGAGTTCCACTCCTTGTTTAATATACCTGATTGTATTGTGTCTCAAATTAGGCCCTACATATCATCTGTTGCACACATTTTCTTACTGATGCCACCTGGAGACTTCCTGCAAACATTCTCTGAGACAGGCATACTGCCTTTTACCTCTCTTGCCATGTGCCAACCACATTGTTTGGAGCCAGTAATGTAAACAATACTGATCATACCAAGGGTGTCCTAATCTGGTAACACTCAGGAAGGCTATTCTATATTAAAAATATACATGTGGGCAAGCCTTCTCTGAGGCAGTGTCACTCACCTTGTGATCTGCAGGTGTCTGGTGGCCTGCCAGAGCATGGCAGGTACTCTGGGAACTGGCTGCTGTGTCCTGACCTCCTCAGTGACTCTGATTCACAAGAAACAAACAGCTTTGACTGCATCATGAATGCAAACCCATGGGTCTCATTCATTGTTTTATGTTAGTATTTTAAACTAAAATGTTTCTAAGAACACTACATAATGACTTTGGAAAAAAAAAAAAAATCAACTTGCTTACACTAGCAGCATAATTGTCATGACTTCTGCCAGCCATCTAAATGTAGCTGTCCATTAATTTTTTGCTAGCAAAGTGACATAGTTCTCTAGACAATAGAATGTGTAGCATTGCTACATCTTTTGCTTCATTGACCTCTAAATGTAAAAGAAATCTTATTATCTGCTACAAATATTAATACAGCATTTATTTACAATTTATTTTATTTTTAAATTTATATAAAATTTATTTATTTACAAATTTACCATATTTCTTTCTTTGTATCAAAATTTGTACACTTTTCATGCGAGTTATGATACGGGTTTATTTCATATTTACTCACAAGTCTACTCTGGTTCTCTCACTGTGTGAATATATACCTACGAAATATCGGCTAAAACAAAATATCACATCACCACAACTGTGTTGTAAGCAGGAAATCAACTGTGTGGGATGATACAGTCATTTTTCAGGAAAAAAAACAGCAATAAAATGAACATCAGCCTACAGATTCTCAGAAGTGTAAGTTTATAAAACAGAGGACAGTTTGACAGAAGCAGAGAGATTGCTAAACCCCACAAATACCTCCTGTGATCAGAATCACGTTGCAAGTCCTTTTTCTTTTTTTTTTTTCGTCATCTGCAAGGAGAAAATCAGTTTGGCAGAAATTAGGCTGAGCAAGATTGCCTAAAGCTTCAAGTGCCCTTTGGTTCTGTAAAAGCTCTTCCTCTTAAATATCAGTGCATTAAAATAGTAGAACAAAGAGAAGAATGAAGTGTACGTGTGCGTGGGAGCTGTTTGTTTATTTGCTTTGCTTTCTTTAGAAATGAATCTCCAGAAAGACTTCCCTGCAACCTTTTTGCAAACATAAGATAGCGGTTCCCTTTTATTTGCCTGTTTCCGTAACAATACTTTAACAATGTTCTTAGGGGAACTAAGTTGCTGTTCCCAGCAGCAGAGCATGGCACACAAAAGCATAGTGGTCATCAACCTTTCAAATCGTGCATGACGATGCAAGCTCCAACAATGATCTGATGAGTCATTTACTCTAAGGTTCTCTGGGGAAAACGAGTGGTTTGCTACTTTATTTCACTAATTAAACTAGAAACGTCTGTGTCCTTACTATTGGGTGGGCTGCCAAGATTCAGTGGTCGTCTTTTGTAAACTACCTGACCTGCCATTGATGTCAGTCGCAGCAATTAGCCTGCCAACAAAATCATAGGGCAGGGCATACCGTGCCAGACACGCACCATCCTTCCACTCTTCTGTTTGCCGTTTGGAACAAGAAAAAAAAATCAAAGTGTTGCCATCTGTTTAAGGATAAGTGTCTTTGCTTCCTTTCCTTACAGACTACCACTGCAAATATTACAAGCTTTCACATTTAACTCCTTGCTGCTTTCCTTTCATAAGATCAGTCCTCATGCTAATAGTCTCCCACCTATCAGTGTTTTGTTCTTTTTTAACCTTATAGACATGACTTTTTACATGGTGAAACACCATAATGTCAGAATTTGCAGCAAGAATGGCAGGTTTTTTCTACAAAATTATGCTCCAGAACCCACAAAACAAGCAAACAAACAAACAAATCCAATCCATTTGATTTCAAAGAAGGACTCCGTTTGAATAGGGTAACCAACTCAATACAATGTTCCCAAGTACAGGCACCCTAAGCAAATACCTGTAGTTAAGATAGAAGCTGGCCCTGCTCGTCTGGCAGAAGTTGATATTAACAGATCTCAAAGAGAGAACTTTGGTAACCTCAGAAGGGTACAGTAAGGATTTCTTCAGGCTTATTCAAACGTATCAAAATATCTGCTGAAGCACCTTATTGCTGAGCAACGTAAATCCTCAGACTCTCAAGGCATTACACTCACATTGAACCTCTCTTCATATACTTTAAAATTGAGCATTGATTGTTACCATCTGCCTTTCATACTCTTCCAGGCGTTCTATTGATTTATTAGGAGCCAATAGTCCTAAGTGCCTGGCTCAAAGAGCTGTATCTTTCTCTTAACTAACTCTGCAATGCTGCTTTACACTAGCATTCATAAGAGCAGAGGCACTGTGTCCCTGGACACGAGTGGCAAGTAACTGTAACAAGTTACAATATAAAAGTATTATATTTTTCCAAGGGTGAAAGCAGGCATTGTGAATATACTTTGCACAGTCAGGCTTTTAACATGCCTGGTTCAAGTCCACTGCAGAGAGTTAAGCAGCACAATTTCTTTCAACCACCTCCTGAGGTAATGAAACCCAGTGGTGAACTATATTACAACTCTGCTTACTCATTTTGCTGCTAAATATGTTGACCTATGGCTTCATAGAGAAATTTCTTATTTTGTGGTGCAAAATAAAATGGAAAGTTTTATCAGTCTATCTGACACTGTAATTTCCAGAAGTTCACATAGGTATATTCCCTGTAGCCATTTTTCTTTCAGAGATAAATAATCCAAGTCTTTACAGTCTCATGAAAGGATGAACTGGTTGAAGAAAACAAGAAAACGTACACCTTTTAAACAGATGCAGTTATATAATAATATCTTTACATTGTAATACAGATTTTGAGAAGGTTACTTGAGTTTTCCAATAAAACAGGATCTAAATTGAAAGGTAATCAAGAATTGATTATATTGTGGAATTTGTGTTTGATATCAAACATGTTCAATAATATTGTTGACAAGTTTTTGTCCCAGGCTATCAAAGAAAAAATGCCTTCCTTTGATTGCACTGATTTCTGAGAATGTATTACTCAAGGTAAGGAACACCTCTTTTTATGAAGATTATATTCTAGCAAATAAATTTGTAGCTTTTGGTGAATAAAGAGAAAGAATAATTGAAGGGAAAAAAAGCTGAATAAATAATTTTAATCTTTGAATTGCTTAGATATCCTATACTTGGCAAGAAGTTATAGGCTCTGGCCAAGTATCAATGACTGAGAAATATCCCTGCACAAGTTTCATTAGTGTTAGGAGGACACAGTTCTATAAATCCCCTGGGTCCTGACAGCAAAACAAAACAATACATATTGCTAAAAAAGGATTAGAAGTGAAATATCTGAACTGGCAGGAGCTTTCACATGGGCCTACTATCTGAGATAAATATTGGTAACTTAATTTGCCATCTTTTCACTAAGAGCACAAATAACTTCCTCTTTCTTTAGCCATTCAAGGAAGGAGAGAACATACAGTTTTTACAGCCTTGGATCCAGGCCTGGTTTTCCTGAGTAAAATCCTTCTAACACACAGCTAGATCTCTCTGGGCTTTATTGAGACTGCTTTGTGATGCACCTAGAGAGCACATTCCCACACTTGACAGCCATCACCCCTTCTTCTGACAAAATTTACTAACTCCTTGGGTGGGTAAACTTGACATTCTTTAAAGTCAAAGTGCTGAAATCAGAATTAACAAATGCAATGAAAGACTGGAAAAAGTTGAGACATCAAAGTCAATTATTTCAATTCACTTGCCACATGTAGCCATGAATATGCAGAAAACATGATATCATTTTAAACACTGGTCATACAATAAGCTCCAATCAAAACTATACTTACTTTGCTAGAGGTAAAGACTTAGGGTAACATCATTCTGTGATGGAAAGAAATACGTATATATGTACAAACATTTTTTTTGAGAAAGTGAATTAGATGTCTCAGGTTTTTCTGTATTAACTTTTTAGGCTCATACCTCTTTTCTTTTTTTCTTCTTTCTTTTTTTTTTTCCAACTGATAAGTTGTGTAGATTTCCAGTACACAAAGAATTGAATGGGACTGTTCATTACAGCATCTCCTCTTTTACCATTCTTACAGCTTCTCCAGTAGCTATTTAACACCTCAGCCAACTGTCCACATGCCCGTGAGGCTCTTGCTACAAACCCAAGTGCAGAGACCTCTGAACTTGTCAAGTTGTCTCTGCTCCCAACTCAGGCCACCAGCAGGATGGCCTTGCTGGTTTAGGGTCTGCCCTCTTTAACAAATGGTGGGACCCAGCAACAATTCTTTCCAGCAGCCTGCTCACCTCCCCCTCCTGAGCCTGGAGTGGTCCACTCAGGCAGGTCACTTTCAGTGAGGCCACCTGGTGTGATGGCACCTGAGGGAAGTGGATAATGTTAAGCTTGGAGCTGCAGGGTGGTTTCCTCAGTGGGATCCCATACTTATGGTCTTCAGTACACAACACAAGCTCTGAAGACTACAGAGAGAAGCTTGAGCACAACAAGGCCTGTGGCAAGCCATCTTTTCCATACTTTGGGCACTTGGCCCAGCTGACCCCTCTACATGTGGAGAATCAAGGCTTCTCCATGAAAGAGGAGATGGCAGAATGGCTGAATGTTGCTGAAGTGTGTCACCTCCAAATTCACTCCTCTCTCTTCTTCCAGATGCTTAGAGGTCTTCACAGCAGCCTACTGTCCATGACAAAGATCCTATACATTAGCACAGAAATAGGATGTTTCTGTGCTTGGAGATGGGGTTCTGCCATCTCAGCAGAGTCCTGAACCTATGGTCTTTAACACACAAGACAAGTCTAATGGTACTTGTACTGGGCAGGGCTGCAGCAAGTTTCATGTGTGCAGCCAGATCTGTGTCCAGTTCTCTTTGCCTCCACTCAGTCTACTAAGGCTCAGTCATCGCTCCTGCCTGCAGACTTCAGTGGCTTAGGTAATATTGTCTCACTGATTTATTCCACTGACGTGGTTTTTTGCAGTGAATGAATTCTGGAATACTTTGTGAATTAGAGCGAACATTCAGTTAAGCACTTACAGCCAAATGCCATGCCATGTTTTTTTCTGAATTTGTTCAAACCCAGCCAAAAGAAAAATTTAACATCAGAATGCAGTAATTTTTCCATATTGTCTCTCCAATTTTTATAGTGCAGAATCCATTAGTGGAGTAGCCAAAGGGAATAAATGGGTCAGAGTCACAACTTTCTGTTGTCCCAGTTGTAACTGAAACAAAATGAAAACTGATACAGAAAACATCCTAGCTCTCTACAGAGCACATCTTGCTGCACAGACAAAGCTGCTGTTTATTCAAATAATGAAGTAAGGGGTGGAAAACAGAACAAAATTACCTAAGCATTTTGATGGAGAAGGACAAAATCTTAACTGTAAAATTAACTCAATCTGAACATAACACAAACATTCATGAATAGAAAACCAATTTAGACAGAATATAAATAGAAGGAATAAGAAAAAGCATTTAGGGAAAG
>NW_008825109.1:17782705-17783604 GCF_000699105.1 Pygoscelis adeliae
GGAAAGAAGACACAAGATATTTGTAGGATCCAAATCTGTTTAACATCCTAAACACTGCTATTTTATTCACAAACTCATTATGAATGCTAGGGATTGGGATTAAAAGCTCTAGAAACCTTGACAATAGCTTTCACTACTCTAGATTTACCATGCAGGAGAAAGATCCTGAAGGGCTGTAACATTTGATTTTTTTATATCTTTTTGGAAAGGCAGCAAGAACGTTTCCCAACTGAAAAGTATAGCATAGCATAGCATAGCATAGCATAACATAGCATAGCGTAGCATATCTAAAGAAACACGACAGTGGCTCCCAAATATTTTAGATCACTACTCACCATTACACAGGCCATGAACACTCATTATGAAGACTAGAATTGAAAGCAGTATAAAAATGAATGATCTGTAGTCTGCCTGCTGTGGCCTCAGAGACCTCTATTTGGGAGCCACTAAAACAGGGAGTTCCTTTATGCCAGTGACAAAATAACCTCTCAGTATGTCCTGGTTTCAGCAGGGATAGAGTTAATTTCCTTCCTAGTAGCTGGTACAGGGCTGGGTTTTGGATTTAAGATGGAAACAAAATTGATAAGGCACCGATGTTTTAGTTGTTGCTAAGCACTGCTTACACTAGCCAAGGACTTTTCAGCTTCCCATGCTCTACTGACTGAGAAGGCTGGAGGTGCACAAGAAGCTGGGAGGGGGCACAGCCAAACTGGCCAAAGGGACATTCCATACCATGTGACGTCATGCTCAGTACATAAACTGGGGGAAGCTGGCCGGGGGGGCCGCTGCTCGGGGACTGGCTGGGCATCGGTCGGCGGGTGGTGAGCAATTGTACTGTGCATCACTTGCTTTGCGTATTATTATTATTATCATATTATTATTATTATAATTTTATTTCA
>NW_008825109.1:17785863-17800886 GCF_000699105.1 Pygoscelis adeliae
TAGAGGGGCCCTGCCTCCAGCCAGGGGGAGGAAAGGGACAACCGAGTTTACTGGACTGTGTGGATTCGATGGCCTGGCACATCAGACCCACAGAAGTATAAGGCTCTAGTAGACACCGGTGCACAGTGTACCCTAATGCCATCAAGCTCTAAAGGGACAGAACCCATCTGTATTTCTGGGGTGACGGGGGGATCCCAATAGCTAACTGCATTGGAAGCTGAAGTGAGCCTAACGGGGAATGAGTGGCAGAAGCACCCCATTGTGACTGGCCCAAATGCTCCGTGCATCCTTGGCATAGACTACTTCAGGAGAGGGTATTTCAAGGACCCAAAAGGGTACCGGTGGGCTTTTGGTATAGCTGCCTTGGAGACGGAGGAAATTAACCAGCTGTCCACCTTGCCTGGTCTCTCAGAAGACCCTTCTGTTGTGGGGTTGCTGAAGGTCGAAGTCCAACAAGTGCCAATCACTACCACCATGGTGCATCGGCGGCAATATCGCACCAACCGAGACTCCGGTCTGAGTGGCCGCAGTGCCTGTCGCCGGGGTCTGAGTGGCCGCAGTAGCAGCACCTTCAGTTTAGTCAAAATATTCCTGACCATCTATATCTTTCGTCTTTAAATGAGGAATTCCTGACAAGTCATGTAGTTTGAATCTCCTTTCTCAAACGTATTTTATATATATGTTTATATATACATCTCCCTTTTCTTTCAATAGCTTGGTGAAGTTATGAGTTGATAAAAAACCTGAAAATTTCAGGGAAAAAACCCCAATTAATCAAATCAGAGAGTATTTACATATTGGTATTTCAGATATTATTAAAGGCAAAACAATTTCTACTGGAACTCTCCTAGCTGAGATTATGCAAAACATGTCAGAATTTTATGCAAACTTTTTAACATTATATAGTTTGACTCAGCAATGCAACCTCAAAATTGTTTACTTCTTTTGCCATTTTCATGGCTTCTGATTTCTTTGCTGACTGTTGATATATTGAGGAAACTAAAAGGAACAAAAGAGAAAAAATCGTAAGTAGTATGACTATTTATTACCTATAAAGAGGTGCCATAAATTTGCAATTCTAACATACATGGCATCATAAATCACAATTATACTGATATTGAATTAGCATGATGGGAGTTAACAGGGGTGAATTAGCATGGGTATGTTGAATTAGGCACGATGGGAACAAAATAATGGAAAAGGAAGAATATGGAAAATATGAAGTCTCCGATAATTAGGTAACATATTGAAAAGTAGAACAGATGAAAACTGTGTATATACGTACATTAAAAAATTTCTTGCAGTCACTGCCAGGAATCCTAACTTTGCACAGGGCTCTGAAGTGTTCTGCATGCAGGCTCTGGACGGGTGAATGGGTCTCTCCAAGGAGTTAAGCTGTAGCTGAGGCTGGGCAGCTCAGCATAAACAGACCTGTGTGCCACATAGGCAATCTATGAATGTCCTCTTTAATTTCTAAGGGTGAATTGTGTGATTATTTACACAATAACGGAGAGGAGGGGAGAGGCCTATAACAGAGCTAGAGGAAAAAAAGCAAACAAACTTTTTGGAACAGTTCTTTTCACTTGAAGAAACAAGTATGCCTTCCATGTATTGCCTTAGTTTGAAAGTATTTTTGTTTAGTTACCCTCTCCATTCTTAGTAAGAAACATTTAATTACAATTAGGACCTGTCCTGAGGAAACTATCCTATTTCAGGAAAGTGTTTAACATACATTATGTGTATAACTACAGGTCTGAATTTTCTCAACAGGGATAATAGACCCAAACACAGTCTAAAGTGTTTTCCCAATTATGCCTGAAAGGTCCAGTCTCTCAACATTTGCTAAATAAATGAAGATTCAGAGACCATATTATCAGGAAATACCCTATGGGCTCCAATAGGTTTTGTATGAATCTTTAAAAGTGATTCCTTGTGGTGCAGTTTAAAAATACCAACTTTAGCTCTATTTTTTGGCTAGTTTGAGTACCAGAAACTAGAGTTACACAGAATAGGGTTCAGTAAAAGCTCATTTTCCAGCTTTTTTATTCTGTTCAGCGTTATCTTTGCTGCCTCTACAGAACATCACAAGCATCAGTAAAGACTTGTTACGTATCTCAAGAATGGAAACAAATTTCATAACTTGTCAATGTCAATGAGCATCTTATAAACCTATCTTCATAAGAAACATTATACTTGGAAGAGAAGGGGAAGAAGCTTTGTTTAGTTCAAAAAAATTAACATTAATTCTTTTAATCAGATTTCTCAGTATTTATTAATAATTTGATTTGTTATAATATTGCTTCTACATACTAAGACTTTCTAAAAGTAGTAAAAATGTATTACATCCAGATGTCACTTAAAAGTTATTATGGTTTTCAAAATCTAAAAGGATAAAAATATAGCAAAATTATCCTCTATTAGGATCCAAATCAACCCCAATGTATAAATTGCATTCACCCTTTACAAACAAATCATTAGGAGAACAATAATGAAAGATATGAGTTCTTCAAATCACTGCTATGCAAGCTGAAAACTATTTCTACAAGAGAGTTCTGTGATTTATTGACCATGGATTATTAACAAAATAACCCAATCTAAACACAAATAAATCCATTGTGCTCTGAAGATGAAATAATTATGAATTGTTGTAAAATATCATTTCTCTGAATTAAGCAGCATCCAATCCAATTTTACAAGCAACAGTTGTGAAAAAATTTGCATGGCAAAAAATTCAGAAACAAAAGCAACAACACAGTTGGGGAATAGACGTTCTGGAATATTGCCTTCTTGTCTTCCAGAGCAAATATTTGGTGTCAATGTGGACAAATAAATATTGTGCTCCTGACTCACCATTTCAAGTACAGAACTGCTAAATCAGTGACAATATGTATTAATAGCATTCAAATTTCTTTCCCAATATTTTCAACATACAAACAAGATCATTTAGTAAAAATAAACAATACAGGCAATCCATATGTAAAAGGGTAAGGGAAAATGTTTTGTTTTGCAATTAGCATTGCTAATCTCTACTATTTAAGTATGTACTTTCACAAAGTTAAGGAATCTATGCAGCTTTTTTTTTTTTCTTCAAAGTTTGAATTCCCTAGCAGTGTCAATTCAGTTCCTGTATTTTTCCTGTGGAAAACCCCCCCAACAACGAACAACTAAACAGTTTATTTGTTTTAATAAGAAGGCTTGGAGTTGCAGTCACAGTCTAGGTGTCATGAAAACAAAGAATGAAAAGAGTTTCTGTGACAGGGACACCAATACTTCTACAGCAAAACCTTAAAATATAAATATAACACAACTAAAGAGCTGAACATGAACAGGCTGTGAGCACAAGTAGGTTAAGAAACAAGATGCTGTGCAGTGCCTTCACTTTGTTGATCTATCTTCATATGTACTTACTTGACTCAAGATGCTGAGGCTTCATGAAAAAAAAACCAAAACAAACAGCCAAACCTCACAACCCCTAACCCCAGGAACAGCTGGCTACGTTACAAAACACTGAAGGGGTAGAGTGAACTGAAGGGGAGAAAAATAATCTACAAACATTCCTTGCTTCTTTTTGATGGTTGTATTGAGAAGGCCCATGAAAATGTATAGATGCAAATTTTCTAGCTCACAGAATGCTGCATTCCTTGCACGTACTTCCTCCAAAGGACATTTACAGAACATATACTTAGATGTTTTGTAAACCACATCACTTGTTCTGCTACCACTTAGAGTTTATGTGACACTTCTTCCAAAATCTCCTTCCACTGAATAGAGCTGTCCAATACTCCTGCGAGGAGTGTGAGGTAGTCAGGTTGCTATCGATGGTTTCCAGCCTTGCAGATAGGAAAATGCCAGTTTGTGATTTGCTCAAGCCTGGAGATGGTCCATAAGTAAAGGCTAGGTTTAACTTAAGGAGAATTGACTTCTTAATGTAAGGAATTCTTGGGGATTCCTTCATCTCAGGCTCACACAGGTCTGCTTGGCTGTCATACACCAGGGGTGCGAGTCACTGCATGCCTCACACTGTGCGTTCATATTTATCTGCATGGCTCACAGGAAAGATTTTCATACACTCTGGGGGGCAGCCTGCCTGCTCTGCCCCTTGCTGTCTGTGCCAGCATTCTCAGACATAGGTACAAAGCAGCAGCTGGAACCAGTGTACAAGTGGAAATGCTGGTTCAGAAATCAGTGCCTCTCAACTCACTCCAACCAACAGGCTCTGATGGACTAAATGCAAAAAAGAGTAGAACAAAATCCAGGCTCCCTGCAGCATCACTCTCTCCACAGAGAAGCCTCACTCTAGTAAAAAACCAAGCATCTCTGTAAGCATCCTCAGTCTCATTCCTTCTCCTCTGCTCCCTGTCCTGTGACCCCTTCACACCTCACCATCACTTCACCTAATCTGCCAGCAATGCAGCAGAACTGCATTCCAAGGCATAAAAGGGGCATATCCCCCTTTCCCTATCCTCAGCCCTCCACAGGAAGGGTAGGAGAAAATAGCTCTGCTACATTTTTGGTGGGAGAGACAGAAGTAAAAGCTTCCCCTGCTCCTGTTCCTATTGCGCTTGTACAGGGTGAATGATGATTTTTAATTTTTTTCCCCCAAAGCCTCCACTGCATCAGCTGGTGCTCTCTGGTCCCAGAGGGAGGGCTGATGAAGAAATAAGGCCATTGCTAACCTCTCAAGAATGGTGAGGATGCTTCTGCTTTCCATTTTATAGCTGGACCATGTTTCTATTTGATAATTTTGGTTGAAGAAACTTGACCACGTTGACTGGGTTAGCAATTATCTTATTTTCTGGTAAAATGAGTCCAGGGTCAGTATAGACTCATCTTTCTCGGGCTAGCTGAGTCTGTAAACTGATAAAGCTCTCTTTTTGCTGAGCTAATGATTTATAGGCAGCAAGTACATCCTTTTCTCATCCATTTCTTGGAACTAAGAAAATCATAAGAAACTTATGATTTTCATGCACAGGCATAGCAAAACAAACAAACAACAAAACAAAGCAACCACCAAAAAATTCTCACAAAGATAGTCCATCTTTACAAAAGTTTGAGTTTCCAGTCTTAAACAGGAAAGGGCTAGAATTTTTCTCAATGAAAAATATGCTAGCACATTTTTTAAGCTCAGAAGATATTTTCTTTATCCTGCTTCTAGCAATTGTATCCCATACATTAACCTTTTCCCTTTATTCCCCCACAAATCAATGTTGTGAAACAAAAAATCAAGTTTTATATAGAAACCTGGATATCTGACACCAGAAGAAAGAATTTCAATAAAGTTATGAATGTTGAAGACAAAGTTTTACAATGGAAGCAAAAGGCAATTTCTGTAGCAGATAATGCTATCAGATCCACTAGTTACAAGGGTGTCTACAGTATCTCTTCGAAAAGGAAAAGAAGAAAAAGGAGTACAACTCAAGGTTTGAAGAAGCAAAACTTCATTGTTTTATTTTTGCTGTCCAAAGTCTAGAGTGTTTGCCCTACTCCTGTGGGGTCCAGTATTGAGAAATCTATGTTCAACTTCCCACACTCCTTAAAGGCTGAAATTTAATCTCTTTGTTCTGACTATTGATAAAATATATTCCCTAAATATAGTCTTGTTTTTTGAAGTTTTCCCCCAGTTCTCTGTGGATGATGCACGTAAGAGTTGTGTTTTCCCAATCCCTTTCTGAACACTGAATAGGAATACCTCTGAATCATGCTTACATTGATCTTCATATTTTAAGGTCTCTTCTGCAAGGAAGTCAATCTCTCCATCTGTTCCCAGGATTTCCATATCTTTCCCACACAGTTCGTTACTCATGACATCTTGAGCAGCTTAGCTCAGCCTGGAGAATTAACTTAGATCTCAGTGTTACATAGTTGCACATTTGTTTGCCATTTATGAAAACTATGAACAGCTGAGACTTTAGGAAGTCTATTCATAAGCATTAGAGACTGACAAAATTATGTACAAGTCTACATTTCTGAAACATTCAGCAGCTAATTTAGAGGTTTCTGAGGCTTAACATAGGTTTAGTACAGAAGCTTTGCATTTCTAGAAAACAAACTGTTCCTTTTCATTACCTCAGATGCTACTTGGTACATGGATTTGAAACTGTGCTCATGCTGACTTGTGCAGGGGAAAAAAAGGACCAAGTGGCAGAAGCTGACTTGCCTGTCTCACTTTTCTAGAAGGCCTAACGTTGCTGTGAGGTGCTGTACAGAGAGTATCTTTCTAGGGAAAATAATTCCTGTTGAAATGTGGAGACAGGCACAAGGGAAGCAGCTTTGTTTTATTCATTTCTAAATCACCTGAAGACGTTCAGTAAATTGCAAGCCCTGGGGATCGTTACTTATATACAAATTTCAGTATAATTTGTCAAACTGCTCCTGGTATGCCATTGGCAAATTATTCAGAAGGATGTTCTTAGTGCTCTTCTCTTCAAATGCTGTCAGGGTAAAATACTTGCTAAATATGGAAAGCTAGGAAGAAAATTATGATGATATTGCACAGTTCTAGGTGCTCAAAAACTCTCTGAGACACTATTCTGCCAGGTTTCTATAACCTTTAAGTTTGTTCAAATACTGATGGGATATCGGAATAGCTTCTCTTTCTAAGGGGACAAAACCCCAGGGATATTTGGTCTGTTTTTACATAATTGCCTTTGATCTATATTAGTCACACTTCCTCTAAATTCTTTTAACTTGCACGTCACTGATTTTCTTTAACTCCAGGCTTTTCTGAGGGCTCTCTAAGTCAAAAGCTGGATAGGTCCTTTGTGGTTGCCTCTGGGCTGGGTAAGCAGCCCAGACCCCTCGTTCCAGCCTTCATAAAGCACTGGAACTCCTTTATTTCTGCCACCCTTTCAGGGTTAGGAAATGATGGCGTGCAAAGACACCCTTACAGTCCTGTGCTTCTGCACTGGTGTTAGTGGTGATGTGCAGAAGATCAGTAGTCACATCCCGAAACAAGAAAAATTCCAAAGGAAAAGAGCCTGTGCCTTATCAGGACAATTTTGCATTCCTCTTTCAAAAATAAGATGAGAACAGCAACTTTTTATTATTGCTTACAGTGACATTAAATCTGACAACAATTTCCCGTTATTGGAGTATTAGTGAAAAGGAAATAATTCTTTGGGGGGACAACACATTTAGGAGCTTTGGCAAGGTCTCAGAGGGACTGGGATCATCAGCATGTTACTTTTACACAGTCTGGTCTCTCTTGAGAGAAACTGAGTCACCCTGACGTGAACAGTACGGACTTAATATTAATGCTTATTGCACCCTTTAGGGCTATACTGTCTTCACCTCTGAGGCAGTATACAGTTTTCCAGTGATGCTGTCACTGCTATTCCTTTACTCTTAATAGTGCATTACTGCTTCAGAAGTAACTTCGGATCACTTTAGAAGAGATGTCTCAATAATTTAAAGATTTTTTGCACTTTTTTTGCACTAAATAAATTCCATCCAGACGCAAATATTACTTCGTTATTGATCTAAGGGCCTGCAATGGTCTTTTTTGTCTGAAATGCAAGGCTCCAGTCATACAATTGACACATTATTTGGTTTAAAGAAGAGCAGGTGTCTGGTTTTGCCTAAAACTTTTTAAGGATGCTAAACATAAGTCAGGTAAGTATTATGTAAACACACCGGTGACCTCAGGTGAAAAAAAAACCCTCAGCATGTATCAAAGCAGCCCAGGAAAAAGATAAAATCACTGATATTTATGTTGAAACTACAGCTAGGCAAATGTTGATCTTTTCTGTACAGGCAATTTAACACATAAATACAAGAACGCATATAAAATGAAAATGTAAATTTAAACTCAGACTACTTTTGTGTACAAAATGCAATTTTAGGAACTTAAACAGTGCTGCAGGTGGGAGTGAGTTTTGTTGGCCAGTTGTCAATAATTTAAAGATTTTTTGCACTTTTTTTGCACTAAATAAATTCCATCCAGATGCAAATATTACTTCGTTATTGATCTAAGGGCCTGCAATGGTCTTTTTTGTCTGAAATGCAAGGCTCCAGTCATACAATTGACACATTATTTGGTTTAAAGAAGAGCAGGTGTCTGGTTTTGCCTAAAACTTTTTAAGGATGCTAAACATAAGTCAGGTAAGTATTATGTAAACACACCGGTGACCTCAGGTGAAAAAAAAACCCTCAGCATGTATCAAAGCAGCCCAGGAAAAAGATAAAATCACTGATATTTATGTTGAAACTACAGCTAGGCAAATGTTGATCTTTTCTGTACAGGCAATTTAACACATAAATACAAGAACGCATATAAAATGAAAATGTAAATTTAAACTCAGACTACTTTTGTGTACAAAATGCAATTTTAGGAACTTAAACAGTGCTGCAGGTGGGAGTGAGTTTTGTTGGCCAGTTGCAAAGGATCTACCACGTACGATATAAATTAGGTTCTGAAAGATGACTCACAGACTTAATGAGTGGTAACATTAAACCTCATTTTACATTTCTGAATATTCTGAATAGTAAGAGATCTTGCAGTGAGACCTTCAAAGTACCTGTATGATGAAAGAACATACAGCTTCTTTAGAAAAGTGGCTTACGTTATTTGAGGTCTGTTATCTCTTTGATAGTCAATAAGACTTAACTGCTTGTGAAACTTTTACTCATTTCTTTTTAAGTGGAGACAATTTTCTGTAGCCAACATTTCAGTTTTCCTAAACAAGCCATTCTAAGAAGATTCTTAAAATGAATTTGAAATAGAGGATCTCTGAGGGAGGAAGAAGAAGGGAAGGTAAGAAAGAAGAGTGTACTCTGAAACGTTATCTTTTCACACCAAAAAAGGTTGACTGAATCTTTTAGTGACTGTTTAACTGTACTGAACTCTTGCATTAAACGTCTTTAAAGACTTTTTCTTTGTGAAGCTGAGCAAATTGCCAGTGTATTGACTTGAAAGAGTTTTTTCCATTGTCTTCTTCCATAGGGTCTGTGTGACCTTACATCTTTTCCATACACTGAGTTGCTATGGAGATTTCTCGTGATGGAAAGCTCAAACAAGCTAAGACAGAAAACATGCATGTGGATCAGTGTTCTGGAAAAAATGACTAGATACCTTTTGGCTTCGACTGTATACATCAAAGTAAGATTAAATGCAGTTAAAAAAAAAAAACTGCATGCTTGCCTGGTGCTGAAATTAAAATGAGGAAAATGGATATTTGCTGAATAATACGGTACATGAAATTATACTCTTCATCTGAATGTTATCTAATTTATGTTAGTGGAAGGCCCTAGTCCAAAAAGAACACCTATTTGTTAAAGTAATTCAGTAATAAGTGGCAGAATCTAGCACTAAAGGACAAGTATTACAGAATAGATTATCTCCTTTCTTTCACTGTTTCTAATTGTATAATAAGAATACTAAACACAGAGGGAAAAAGACAGCTTATAGTACAGAAGCAATGAAAACGTTAATTCTGAGATGGTCAAAGATGTGGCCTAAAATCAAAAATATATGGTTACATATTCAAAAATACTGAATTTTATTGCTGTAACAACAAATCAAAAGGATAGGGAATAAGGAAGGAAAGTCATTAAAATGTACTCTTCATTTCCAGGATTTTATCTTAACTCATATTCTCATAGCCCCTGTTAAATTCAAAAGCAGATGCAGCCAAGTTTATCTTTTTCTGTGTAAGACTAACATTTCCTCTAAAGAAAGTTCACTAAGAACATTGCCTGGGAAAAAAGTGCATTTACTTCTACCAGAGAGAATCAGACCAAGGTGACTTCCTCCTTCATGCCTCCTGCTAATGGCTGGTAAGTAAAGTAACAGTAAGGCCTAATGCCACCTCCTAGGATTCTGCAAACCATTCACAAATGAATGCAAATTATGGCCAAATCTGCCTCAATTCTAGTTTAATTACAAATTTTGGCCTTGCTTCAAACAAACTTTCAAAAGACCTGGGATGAGTTCTGAGTGTACCACCTTGCAGAGCATAGGAGAATACTCTAATACATGTGTACAAAGGATGAAGGATTTATGGTTTTGGATCTCACCCAAGCTGAATTTGGAAGGCATCACTGAAATTTTCTTTGAACCTTGCACTTAGGCAAACCTGGTGAAATTCCAGGTGAATCAAAACCAGTGCAAAAACCTGTTTTTGTATCCTCTTGTGAACTCACACTACTTCAGCATTCTAAATCCATATAAAATAAACCCATATAAAATAGATGCACATCGTTCTAGAAGGGCAATGGCTGGTAAGTAAAGTAACAGTAAGGCCTAATGCCACCTCCTAGGATTCTGCAAACCATTCACAAATGAATGCAAATTATGGCCAAATCTGCCTCAATTCTAGTTTAATTACAAATTTTGGCCTTGCTTCAAACAAACTTTCAAAAGACCTGGATGAGTTCTGAGTGTACCACCTTGCAGAGCATAGGAGAGTACTCTAATACATGTGTACAAAGGATGAAGGATTTATGGTTTTGGATCTCACCCAAGCTGAATTTGGAAGGCATCACTGAAATTTTCTTTGAACCTTGCACTTAGGCAAACCTGGTGAAATTCCAGGTGAATCAAAACCAGTGCAAAAACCTGTTTTTGTATCCTCTTGTGAACTCACACTACTTCAGCATTCTAAATCCATATAAAATAAACCCATATAAAATAGATGCACATAGTTCTAGAAGGGCAGGAATCTGACTCTTTAAAGGCAGAGGCCTGACTTGGTCATTTTTGAAAGTGAAGAGTGTAATGGAAGACTGGATTAAAATGAATATTAGGATAATATAAAATATCCCAAGACACCTAAGGATAGCAAAGTTTGATCTCATACGGGATGTTTTCAGTAGGCTAAGAAAAACATTTTCTCACTGGACTGTATTCAGACAATGTCTCCTCACTGAGAACGATGTGGAAATGTGTTCCCCGGGTACTGCAGGTACACTAGTATTATTATACCTTCATAGGATATTAACTTCTACATTTAACCAGGATACATCAACAGCTCCACTGGTCACTGAAGAGCCTCTCTAATATTCTCTGTCTACCCCAGCAATGTCCAATAACAATAGCACTGTCCCTGTTTAGAGCGGATGTATTAAACCTCTTGATATACATGAGTACCTTGGAAGAACAAGTCAACGAGTCATTTGGAGAGGCATCTTTTTGAATGTCATTTCATTTACAAGTGACATCATACTGAATTTGCAAATGTTAAATCAAAGGGGAAGTTTCTTGTTAGCTGTCAGCAGCACAAAGCTGTTTAGTTCCCTGTTTTTAAAGATCTGGGACATTATATAGGGCACTACACTTTCTCCTCTACTTTAAATTTAGTGCAACTTTGACGTTTTTTCTTAAGGCTGGGTGAGAATGCATGATGGTGTTGGCTGTATTCCACTACATTGGTAAAATGTCCATGCTCTCTTGAGGGATGAATATTTCTCATTGCATTTAGGATGTCAAGGTCCTTCCATCTCCTGAAACACACCCAAACAACAAAAAAAGCTTCCCTGTCTGCTGTGGAGAACTGAGGTGGCATTGTGCCGAGACCATGTTTAGTAATTCACTGGGACATAATACTGCAATGCAACTTACTTCTTCATGTCTAACAGCAAAATGATGTTTAATTGCTAAGTCTTAAGGACAAAATTCTTGCTGTTTTCTTTTCTTCTTTCTCTGTCAGGCTTTGGCTTTGATACAGAGTTGAAAAATTGAACAAGAGCCAATTGAAAATGAGGTGTTCTGTGACGTAAATAGTGCCGTCTTTGATGAATGAAAACTTCATCAGTTTTAAGGTTTGTCTGTTGAACAGTGTCAGGATGCTATGGATAATAAATAAGTAGCAAATAAAAAAGATAAGTTGATGGCTATCAACACAGATAGAAGAGAAAATATTAAGATAGCCAAAGTTATCCATTGTTCCACAAACATGGACTTCATTTACGGTGCAATATTGTGTTCTGTAACTCTACTTTTTGAACAAGTAACAGTAATTTTTGAAATATGAAAAATGAATAGTTGCAGATACAGATACACTATTTGAATATCAACTGACTCAAGGCATCTCAATGAAGTACTTTTACTGCTCAGAAATGATTAAAAGTGCCTGGGTTAAAAAAAAAGTGTAAACGTGCTCAAAGCACTGAATTTTTTGCACTTTTTACATTTGGATACTATAACATTGATATAGGTGAATAGTGGATCCACAAAATTCTTTACAAGTGATTTGAAACAAAAAAAAAGTCTTGATTCTTTTTTGATTTATACTGACTGTAGATACATGTTGTGAAGTTAGTAGTTACATGGGTGTAAAAATGTGGAAGGTTTACAGAATTTGTTAAATGCATTTTCCAGTAGCATGGCACAAGGTGAACACTTAAAAAAACTTCATTGTTACCCACTTTTTCTGGTATTTTAGAGATGCTTTTAAAAAGCCTGTCTTTCACAAATTTGTGTCTCCCTGTTGTATACTCTCCAGTACAAGTCTCCTCCTTTACTTTTTTCCCCACAGTGTTTCTGGGTATCACTTTCTCTATACAGATCTTTACTCTCTTTAAATGTCATCTTGTAGCCCTTTTCTCTTCCTCTTGCTTTTCTGTCTTCTCTATCAGATGGAATATCATCCTGCTAATCTTTATACTGCATTAAGATTGATTTGAGTGAGCTCTAATGAAGAAGAAGCAGAGTGCTGAACTCTTTTTGGAGTAAGTTCCATTAGCACTTAATACAGCTGTCATGTGGTACAGCACAGTGCTATGCAGAATATAATAAGAAAGACTAAAGTGTGAATATTTTTAAGCTCTATGCTTCTAAGACTACAGTCTTGCTGACTAGCAGACATTGACTTATTACATTTATTACCTCTGATATTACTTTAACTGCCTAGAGTTGATTTAAATTCCATATTTGGAATTGTAGTTGTATTTCCTAATATTAGGAAATATGCTAGAGCTTTTTTCTTTCCATATCACATTCTGTCATTTATTGCTTTATTTTCAACATGTCTGATATCGAACAAATAGCACACAAATTCTGAATCCAGAGAGTGTGCTCTGTTTGTTATGTTGTCCAAAAGAGAAAAATTGAGCCTAATGCTCTTATTTTCACTCACCACTTAAAACTTCTACTTAAAATATTTTATTAGCAAATTTCTCTTGTGCCTGCAATTCTACCAAATGCCTAATCTAATGAAATCACCGTAATCAAATTTCCAATCTCGGAAAGCGTGTTAATTCACGAATAACTTTAAGCATAGGGTAGCCTTGCCGAAGTTAATGTAAAGCTTGGCACATGCTTAGCAACATAGCTGGATCAGATCCCAAGAGATTATTAAGAAAGAAATTGCAGTGGAAGACATCTTAAAAGTTGACTCTCAGAATAAAAGGTATGTAAGTGTTCACCTGCACGGTGTGCACAGCTAAGCACCAGGAAATGGCATCCACAGGTGGTAGGTTCAAAAGTGCCCCAAAGAGAGAGACATCGATTCCCTAGGGGCATTAAATAAGAGTTCGCACTTCTTTCAGAAGTATTTTTGAACATTCCAGCCTAACAGATGCCACATAGAAGTTCCTTAAGAAAATGGTTAGGTAAGATCTATTATGGTGTTAAATATGAATACAAAAATAGGTGCCTAAGGCTACAGGAGACATAATAACAGACGACAGTGTGGGAGTGGCTGAAAATAAGTTTGTTGACTTTAAAAAAAAAATATTAAAAAAATCCATTTATTTTTATAACAAAACTAAAGATGGAGAAAAAAGAAACCAACAATCCATTGGAAGAATTATTGGTATCTCTGAAAGTGGGGCAGAGAGTCATATTTTTTATTGGTACAAAGTGCTTTAAGATTTTGGAAAAAAAAAAAAAAATCTTCCCCTAAAGGATAATAACTAAAATGTACCAGATTGTCTCAAAGGGCAGTGAATTTGTCAAGAAACCTAGATTTTTAACTTCTTATCTTGCAAATGTTTTTCTTTCACTTTGTTGGTGAATATTTGCCATTTATGGTAAGGAAATCAACTTGGTGTGTGAATGGCTTGACGTTCAAAATTGAGGTTTCATTGTAGAATGATTCATGCAGATGCTTAGCACTGATATTAGCAGTAGTACTCATTTAGTGAAAGTCAATAACTGTATAGAACTTTGCATAAATGGGACAATATATGCAAAGTATCAAAATAATTTTTTGAACTTTACTGATGATAGAAAATCCTATTCTTTCAATTTTAATTTTTAAACTTTATTTCTTGGTATCTCAATGAATGATATCGATAACTTTTCTATTGAAAGAATAAAGAAGCATGTTGTTAATTGAACTGTCAACTGAACTTGATACTCATCTGTACTACTAAGGTATGTGTCCAAAGCATATTGGATTTCAATAAAGTCTGCTCCTTCTTATTGCATCACATATCACCCAGCCATGAAACTGAGTCACTGACAGTCTACAGCAGGACTGTAGTTTAAAAGTCATCTTGCTAGCCTGCAAATTTCAATTTGTTTGCAGGAAATACATTGTTAGAGCACCAATTTTAGTAGAGGTACTCTGAACACTTCTAATCCTAAACGTACTCTCCTGTGTACTGAAATCAGGTTAGTTTTTCTGTATTGGGTTTTACTGAGTCCAATACATTGTTCCACTCAATAACATTATCCAAACTTTTTGTTCTGTTTATTACTATTTTCAATCTAGAAGAGAGAAAATGGTAAATAAAAATACTGTAAAAATTCCTGAATTTCCCAATGGAGTATACCTTTATAAATGGCAGTGAGGAGACCATCTCCATCCCAGGTGGTTTATGATGTATACTGTTTCAAGAAGAGGGCTTTAGGATAAAATTTTGACCTTGTTCAAGTCGATAAACTTCTTTCCTCCTCCTAACACTGCACATTCTTTATGTTCTGTTCTTTATTTACTTTGCGCTTGACCTTATAAAGAGAGACCACATAAATCTAAGCCTCTGTGTTGTTTTGCTGAAATCAGCAGAACTACTTCCAGTTGCATAAAATCAAGCACATGAATTTTTGTGGGATTAGAGTCTCACTTGAAGAGACCTGTTCC
>NW_008825109.1:17800897-17804340 GCF_000699105.1 Pygoscelis adeliae
TATGTGATGTTTAAAGTATGCATGAAGTTGAAAACAACGTTGTGGGCAAACCATATTCCCAAAGCTATGCAAGCACCTTGCCCTCTTTTGGAAGATCTCAAAGGTCCATTCAATCAATTAGATTTTAATGACCCGGCTTGTCAGTCTTCTAATCTTCATTTTGAAAGCTAGAGGACATGTGATGAAATTCTACGCTGGATCAGAGAAGAATAATTAATAAGCATTATACTTATGCTAAGAATGACAAAGTTAGGCACCCATTTGGTATTTCAGTACCAAGTTTTAATTACTTCATTTCAGGACTATGCTAACAGTATATCCTAGCCAATTTAAAAAACAATGGTGCTAAGTATTGAAAACCAAATAAACATAATATGCGGTTTCTAAAAAAGGGCAATGTATATATTTTGTAAATACATATCCACATTCATATTCAACAATTGCAAAACAAACTTAATGAATACGCCTTACCCTGAACTTCCCATTACAGCTATTTCTCCCACCTTTTTCCTTTCTTTTTATAAACTGTACTTATTGTCATGACTGTGTTTTTATGTATCTTCAAGGTACTTAAAGTGTTTTGACTATAACTGAGATATGTAGTAATATTATATTAGTATTCCAATAAACAAATAGCAATACGTTTCTTGATAGACAGTAATATAGATCAAGATGCTCTGTGCGTATATATATATACACACACACACATTTATATAAAAACATGTACTTTCCTTGATAGATTATTGTATATACATATGATTATACAAACCACAGAAGATGTGTACATTTATCTTTACTTTCAGGAGATTGTTTAGTGTGAGTGTATAAGTAAATATAATAATAATAATAATAATAATAATAATAATAATAATAATAATGAATTAAAGCCTCCCTTGATTTTTTTTCCTAGTTTTTTTTTCAGCTTAAGTACAGGCTTGTTTAAGTTGCACTCCTCTGTCAGGCTGGTGATGAGGGCTGTCTTCAGTAAGAAAACACCTGTGTAAACCCAGGCTCCAGACCCACACTCCATGAGGTACTTCCACGCTGCATCTGCCTGAAGCAGCCTCTGGAGCACCAGAAACCCTACAGGCCCACGTACCGTTCCCAGGCAGGTTTTCTAGCACTTGCCCACACGGCGCTTGTTTGTTTTACATAGCACTCTAACGCACAATGAGAACATGCATGTAGGCCTGCTGTTATCAACATTGCTCTGGCTAGAGAATTAGCGTGTAATAGTTGCAAGGTTTGGGAAAGATGAGATACTGAACCAGAAACTCTGGTGAGAGTTACTTATGGGGAGAGGCACAACCAGCAACAAACAATCGCTCTGGCCACTTTCCTGGTCCTGTTTCAAGAGCTGGCATCAACTCCAAAGGATCAGTTCCTGTTTATGTATTAAATGTGAAAGGTAAATAATCTTATACCCGGTTTAGAGAGGCCTGTTCAGGAATTCACAACTAAAATTGAACCCCCAAGTTTGACTTTCAGAAGTATCTTCTTGAGGATGTCTGTAAGGACTACTTATTCAAATCTTCCCAACACTGTTTCACAGGCAGAGATCAAATGACAGTAGCAGTACTCATAAGTAGTAGTTAACTTCTGGATCTTCCATTGCCACCACAAAACCAGTGGATTAGAAATGTAATGTGAAGTCAAATTAATCTATTCTCCAATGACTTAAAAATTTTTTGGGAACATGATCCTAGATGGGTATTTAGCAATTTATAATTACATAAGAAGTGTTAATGTGCTCCAATAGCTTACATTAGCTGTGTAAACACAGGTTACCAAATTGCAGTTTAATCTCTTTAAGAAGGCAGAACACAATTGCTTGTTGTACTTTGGCATTAGAAATAACATAAGCTTTAATTGCTGCAATGAAGTGGCTCTCTGTATATTCATATTTGTTACTTTTGCTTACTTTTTTTTGTATCTCCTTTGCCTCTGAAAGTGAGCCCACAGCTGAAATACATCTTACACTACGTTACACACCAATATCTCTACAGGACCCATTCTAAATAAGTCTGTGGGAAATCCAGACAGCTAACCACGATGGAGCTACAGAAAGCTGACCTCCTTCTAAAAGCAAACAACTATTTTTGTCAAAATGGGTTCCATTAAAATTGAATGTCTACCATATCCTAGACATGTGCTTACCTTGGCTGTAGCATGTGTAGCCTTCCCTATACTTAGCATAGGAAATAGTTACAGAAGCAATTTTAGCTGCTGTGAATGACACTGTAAATGTCTTCTATATTCTAACTGTAAATGTCTGGCATTTCATGTCAGGAATTATGTGATGATCCTTTTGGAAGAAGGACAGATGACTGATCTGCCTTTAAACTAAAGTCAATGTTTTCCTGCAATTATTCAGGAACAGCTAACCAGAAAAAACACTGTTTCTGCAGAAATCAGGTGAATTAAACATCAGCTCTGACTCCTTCTGTATTTCAGATGTTTGATAATGCCACTAATTACATAAAATAGTTTTATGCTAATATGTATAGAAAATAGTGTCCCTAATTTCTGTTTTCTCTGGGCAATCTAGATATAAATTGTTGCTAAATATGAATATCCCTTTAAATAAATTCAAAACTATGGTGGACAGAACATATTTTTCATTTTCTTATGAAATACTTTTGGACAATGGTATCACAGGTCATTATTTTTCTTTATGCAGTTGAGTGGGAAAGAAAATGTAAAGTGCAAAGTGTAAATTCAAATATTTTCTATAGTTATTGAAGTAATTGTTAAAAAACAGCATATGAACTAAATAAATACAATCCATATTGCAACTTGTCAAATCACTGCATTCTTAAAAGAATTAAAAAAACAGAGAACAGCTGTCATGTTTGAAGTTTTGTGGGAAAAGAGCACTTTGTGTATTTTCAATAGCTTATGTCTTTCTGAAGCCCTTTGGATGATTTATGTTAAAGATAGACTGAAGTTAGGTGGGTTCAAGTTGCTGTATGAAAACCTGCCAAGCAAAGCATAGAGAATTCCATAACTCCTTAATGTGATGACTTTTTTCCCCTCAAAAGCAATGAAAAATAATATAGCAAGGCTACAAGCACAGACAAACCAACCTACCTACATAAAGGCGTACAGCAAAAAAGTCTCTTCTCTATTTGCTCTTCTCAAATGTCTTCCAGGGCTCCAAGATTGCTACTTGCTGTATCAAATCTCAAGTTGTAAGAAGTGCACCCCAAGCACGTTAGTAAATAAAAACATTATCAACATTGCTCATGTCAAATCTTTCCTGCACCAGAGGAATTTATTTCTGTTACAAACTCACACGTTCATAGAAAACTGTCCTGGGACATGATAGCTTGTTTCAGCACATTTCATAAAGGCTTCCTGTGGAGGAACAACTGGCGGTGGATACTTCGTTAAAGCTCTTCTGCCAAAATGAAGTCCACCACATCATGTTAACCACATGGGCA
>NW_008825109.1:17804401-17821479 GCF_000699105.1 Pygoscelis adeliae
CAGATAAATGCCTGCTTCCTCAGTGCAAAATCCACATCATCATAGACATCATTGTTCATTTGCACAACATGCTCTTTTATACCTGCTGGCAGTTACAGTGTGCATCAGCAGGACCCCAGGAGGAGGTGACTATACAGAGAAACTGCTGTGTTTGGAAACCTTCAAATTGAACTTAGCCTTCTCAATCCCCTCCTGCTGTTGGCACACCTTATGGCTCCAACAAGATACCAATGTCTGAATACTCTTTAGAGCAGGCAGAGTATCTTTTGGGGCCCTAAACTGACTGTTTGGAGTAATTGTGCAACCCTCTAATCCGCTCTGTTTCTTGGTTATCCAACTGTCGCAAACAAAACCACAAAACCAGCTCACTCGTATGGGATGTTGCTTCCTCAGCACTTTTCTGTGTTCCCTCGGTGGGAGGCCACTTGTCAATCAAAATTAAATTCCAAGCCACATTCTCCCAGTGACTCAGAACTAACCACTAGAGACTCAAGTAAGGTCAAACAAGATATATTCTTTCCAGCTTAACTGAAAGTGTCTTTTCATGCCAAATAACCTTCCCTAATGTTTATACGGCCCATATCTCCATTCTCAGTTGTTTATTTAGAGATACCAGCAGTGCCATAGGCAATTATGCTTAAACATCATATAACAATATTAGATAAACAGAAAAGAATTGTGTCTGTAGGTATTTTTTCCATATTTTAAGTATTTCTTAAACGCTTTTAAAGGATTTTTGCTCAACCAGGATCCAAGAAAAAGAAGAGGTCACTTCCAATTTGAATAAGGAAGTTCCACAGTCTATATATGAAAGAAGTAAGGACTAACTGTATATATGAGAGAGAGCTATTCATTTTAAGATGTGCGTCAATGTAGCAAAATGGTAACGAGCAATTTATCCAGAGAGGAGGCTTCTCCAGCAATAGCATTTCAGAAGATAATGCAGCAAGACTTCCATCCTTCTCCCTTCCTCCTTAAAGTCCTGATGGGAAGGAGCAATGTCAAAGATTGGGCTAACCATGGGAGAGATAAGACATATAAAAGGCTGGGAAAGATACATAAATCAAACTGAAGAAGTCCTCTGTACATCGCTTATCTATGAAGACACAGTAATCTGGCCTAAAAAAGCCTGGTAATTTAGTACAAAACACTAAAAAACACATATACATGCATACTCTGATTATAAAGGTATGCAAAACAGCTATACCCTTAAAATAGTTTGCAGGCCCTCCAGTAATGTTCACTCTTTTCTGTGTTTTAGAAACAATCAGAGCAAAGATACACAGTCGTCTTTTCCATGTCTGTGTCTTGTCAGTAAATACAAGCACTTGGTACCCAATTCTGCCTATTTGCAGTCCTCATGTTTTTAGTGTGATACAAAGGTAAAACAGGAAAGGACATTATAAAGTATTTATCTTTGCTGTCATTGAACTCAATGAGAGTTTTCTATTACTGAAACCAGAGAAAACTAATAAACCTGGATGAATAGTGCAGTCAGCTAAGAAACTTTTGGAGATTAGATTAAAATCTTGATGAGCTACTTGTATATTGAGGTTAGTTAACATTGAGCAATGCATATTAAGGGTTATGTATTTCACGTTTGATTTCAAAGGAAGTTGGGGAATAAATGCAAAGTTTGAAATCACAGAGGGCCAGATACACTATCAATCATCTTTCAGAATGGGATAACCTATGATACTGAGAAATTATTTTCTTTACCGAAGGAAAAATGAAAAAAAAAATTGATTGTTCTCTGATCTTTGAGAAACTTAGGAAGCCTCCATTAATTCAACTTGAGGCATTTAAAAGTAAAGGGAAAAAATAAAGGCAGCAAAATAAATGATAGAAGGCATACATGTCCTGCAGGCCAATTATACTAAATCATTGAGTCTGATCACACCAGCAGAATGAATATGAGAAGGAAAAAAACATTCTGTATCTTTCAGTTTACATAAATTGGTTAACACATTCTTCCGTAGGTGGTTGCAAATCTATTTGGCACTTTTCTAATTGACCTTAGAATGCCTTGAGTAATCTCTGTTTTACCAGTTTCATGACACCTTATCAGAATATTTTTCTCCAGAGACCAACTGTCATGGTGCCTTCTACCAAGACCTACTTGGACAGGCAAGACAAAACAAACCAATGAGTTACTAGAACTGTGTACCGCAGACTAGATGCCTTCCCCTCTTACCTTGTTCCAGAAGTCCAAATAAATAAACCAGAGACTATGAGACATTAAGATAAGATATGGGAATTCCCATCCAGATTTTGTTTGTTTTTGTTTCCTCCCAAAAGTAGAAATAAACATCTTTCATGAATACATTATCTGCTCCAGATTTAAAGCTATTAAGTTAATAAGTTTGTGGGTTTTTAGAACTGTTTGAAAGGAATTTAGGTGACATGACATCTGGTATTTTGATGAAAGACCTTTCCCTCCTGAAAACCCTTTTTTTTGGGTTTCATTGGAGGTAGCGTTAGACTATAAATGAAAATATGATCAAAGAATTGTTTTTCCCTAAATTCTCATATCACGGAGTAATAAGCAAGCAATGACTTTTATTTTAGCATAAAAGCCTCAGTTCTGGTTGCGTAAATCTTTCTCCCAGTGTATGAACACCAATGAGTAGGTTCCACAGGTTTGTTAGTGGCAAGACTTCCAGACTTACAGTCCTCCATCCCCCCCTCCCTCTCCTCACCCTTCTTCCACTCGTCCCATTTACCCTGTTCCAATTATTGCTTCAGTAGTGGTATTCACTGCAAAGAAAAGGACTGAAAAACTACCCCCACTACAGGATTTGTCTCTTGGTGTGTTGGATGTCTGAAGAAAGTTCAAATCACAAAACATTTTATGCAACTCATTCATTGTTGGAAAACTGTCAATAAATAAACTCCAGTAGAATACAAAGCATATCAGAGGCTTGAATTTCCAGCTAAGACCAGTTTCTGAGATCCTACATGGTCCTTCAAATCTGCTATGCTATGTTCTCTTTGATCTTTTTTAAACTGAGACACAAAGAACACTGGATTTTCCAAACCTATTAGCAGCTTAACAGATAATAAATATACTGTAATTCCAAAAAGCTCTCATTGCACTTCTGCACTATTTGTTGCCTTGTCTTGTAATCCATAGAAAACCTTGTAGCTTACAGGAAGTTAGAACAGAAGATGACCATAAAAATAGTAATGAAAGTTCACTGCAGAGGATTTTATCTCGAAGATTTTATTCAGTGTTTGCTCGCTACCATTTTGCTACGTTGACGCACATCTTAAAATGAATAGCTCTCTCTCATATGTACACTTGATAAAGCAAAGACTTAGTTAAATATTTTCTTAGTATGGAACTTTGTTTGAATGAGTAACTATTTGTTTTGAAAGTTATTTGAAACAGGAGGTCACCGAACATGGAAATACTACAGCAAATTAGCTAATGATGCTGGCTACTTGCCATTAAATACTACAGTAAAAAGAACAGGAAGAGGGCTGGTTACTGTACAATTAGACTTCCTAGAATATTGTTTCTGAAGAACGCTAAAAGAGGCTTTTCAATAATTTTGAGGAGTGGCAAGAGTGGTCAGCCTTCATACTTGCAGTTCAGAATTTCCAACTTTCACAACTGAAGTAAGTTGGTTAGATTGTTTCAATTCAGACCCTTTCTTAACAAAATATTATTTTTAACAGTGAATTACTTCTCCTCTTTTACATTTGTTTTAGTTTTCTGTTCCTAAAGAAAATACCTGAAGGGAGGAAGATATCTTGGATGCGTGGAACCCATTTCTGGGAACACGCTTTATTATTACTTGGATCTGATATTTTCTTCATAGAAAAAAAAATGCTTAAGAGAATCAGTGTCTTTAGCTCTCAGCTGTAGTATTATGACTAACAATTTCTCACTTATTAAAAAAACAAAACCCCAAAAGCTTCCTGTCCACTGCCATACCTTTTTGAGCTCTTTCTCCTTGTCTCCTAGGCATTGACTTCCAAACCTGGTAAACCTCCGTCTCTCACTCATTTTATTTTCCAACCAACTTATGCTTTCATCCATGCTTCCTTTCATGGTAAGCAGGTGCTTCCAATGGAAATCATCAGAGATATTTAATTATCTTGACATTTTTAGGTTGTTGATGGTCCTGCTTTTTTTTTTTTTTTTTTTTTTTTGCATCCTGGTGGTTTTAAAATGTATTCTCTGCGTTTCTCTTCAGTCTTTCACCTACAGACTGCAGGGTACCCTGAGGCCAAGGGCAAAGTGAATAAAGCAATTTTGGGTATGCCCCATTCTGGATATCATAGAATATCATCTGGATGTCGATCTCACTTCTCATCCTCTGCTGGAGTAGGAATAAAAACAGTCCCGACGACACGGAAGAAGAGCAAAATAGGGCACATAAAGCTTCTCTCTATGCCTATGTGGCTATGTCAAGCCAATATAGTCAATGCACCTCTGTGAGTAGGCTCTTGGATTTCACAGCTGAAAGTGAGACGCTCTGTGGGCTCTGTTCTCAATCTGGGCTCCAAGCAAAGAAGCCCTCATGACTTTTGAGTCCAGTGCTTTCCATCACACAGCTGTAAATCTAGAAGAATATTGGAAAGTTATGCATGAATATTGCATATGAGTAGTACCACAGACTAAAGTCTGATCAAGCAGTCCTTCTAAAATTTGTTGAGAGAATGGTAGAGGTAGAAAGGGAAACAAGTACAGTTTAGTTTTAGCAAACCTTAAACATTGCATTTTCATTTGGAGAAAAAAGGCATATTAATGTCAAAATGTTGTATTTAAATTTTCATAATATATGAAAATATTACTTTTAATATAGTCCCTGTTGTATTTTTAAACTAAAATATTTTGAAAACAAGCAATCACAATTTGCAAATCATGGTCTTTTACATTTTTAAAATTCTTTCGTCAATGAGGATCTGTTACAGTGATATTGAAAAGAACGGTAACTCATCTCAAGATAGAGTACACAAGACAAAAATTCACCCATGCAAACATTGATGAATTCTTACCATTTACACCCAGCAGTTATTTTGGAAGATGTTTTCAAATGTCTGTTTTAACGACACATTTCAAGACAGGAATTTCCCCTGCTCTGATCACAATTTAGAAACTTCATGTTAAATTCTACAGAACAAATAATCTATCTGCAAGAAAATGGAAGTTATGAGTTTCTCTTGCAGAAATTATTGGAACTTTCCCTTGTTCCTCATCTGAAAGAAGGAATACATTGGTCCCAAGTGAATCACAAGTTTAAGTTTATGTTTAAAGACATTCTAATATGAAAAAGCAACAACAAAAATACAGATTTGCTTTTTAGAACAACATTTAATTCCATGTGTCTAAGAAGAATGCTTTCCTAAACTGCAAAATCTTTAAAGGAGACTTTAAAGATTTTTTAATTCTTTTGGGGAGTTTCTCCATTTGTAGAAATATTACATGAAGCTAATAGGTCAACAGTCTTTCTCCTACATGTACATGGCCACATTCCTACCAACACTTGTTTTACTGTGCTCTCACATTCAAATAACTTCTTTCATTTTTGGGAACACTTGAATTCTTTTCTTTTTTTTTTTTTTTTTTTTTTTTTTTTTTTTTTCCTTTTAGTAAGCTTGCTTTGGTTGCAAAGGTTTGGAATGTCCCCTTTCATGGTGACTCTGCTTTTGTTTAGATTATGAACTTCTGCAACATGTAACTCAAAAGAGATTCAGTTTCCAAGAGTAAAAAGAGATTGATGAATTGTAGTGATATTTTCTTTATGAAGCAAAGTGCATTCCGAACATTTTTTCCCATGACAAAAATGTTCTATTTGCATAAATAGGCTATGTATACACAGTATATACATACACATATATACAGAATAATCTTGAATAGATCTTTGAGGATGTAAATTTCTCCCATGACCTGATTTCTCTGTGTTCAAAAATTGTATTACAGCAGGAAACTTCAACGATATTAAGAATTACAGTTAACAACATACATCTAAATGGGGACATTGCAGGCATCAAGGCATGTTATTTCTGATAAGAAGATATAAGTAATTATAAAATAGGAAACAGTCAATCATCAAGACTCACTGAGCTCTTTCCTGTACTGTTACAATATACAAAATACATTGTGTTCTGCTATTGCTAAGTAGTTTTTTTGGAAGTAAGAGGTGGGAGTAAATCTAATTTAATATTTTTTGTTTAATCTTCTTTTTCATCAGTATTCTTCTTTATTCTTTTACATTCTACTTTTTTTGAAACATAACATCATGATTTTATTAAATTTGAAAAGAACGTGGGACAGTTGAAAGCATGCCTTCAGATTGTAAAAATGGTACCCGATACTTGACACTTTCCATCTTCTCCATCCCGCTAGACAAGCTTTCTAAAATATTTACTCCTGACTAAGTGGAAAATGAAAATAGATCAACACAGTAGGGGTAAGGTATACTGTGCCTTTAACTTAAACTCTGTAACCTCTTAACATTGAATAGAAGGTCAACCGTGTTAGATATGTAACTCTGATTTTAACAGAGATTGCTGCCTGCTTGAGACTTTGAATGAAATGAAGTCATCTGTTTTGTGTTCAACTACAGATTGAGAATTTAATTAAAAAATCAATTTATTTCATAAAAGTATGGCTATTAATGCTTATATTTTCATGATCTTCAAACATTTATTTAGCTATACGTACTGTATATAATTATTGCTGATGAGTTTTTTTTTTTCATTAATACAAAATCACAATTACAGTGTGAACACAAAACTAAAACTAGATTTGCCAAGCCTTCCTTGTTAGAAAGCAATTAGTTAGTATAGAATAACATTAAGGGAGAAAAAGTAATTTAAAATGATATTGCAGCAATTGAAAGAATGATTTCAGTCAATGTTTGTCTTTAAAGAGTAAGAGGTTAGTAATTTTAACATACTTTTCTAATAAGTAACCTCACAGTTCCTTATTTTTCTAAAAATGTGCAAACTTCTAAAGTATGTGTGGATTTATTTCCTGTAATTTTAGTAAGACCATTATTTCTTTTAGTAAACTCAAAATTTATGGGTCTGAACTGCTCCGACTAAAGACAGAATCATGACCATTATCTGCTCCTCAACAACACAGAATTATAAAACAGTTACCTCCTTTTTCTTTGTCATAGTGTCTACATACCAGGATGGATTTCTAAAATATACTTCATTTATGTGCTTTGACAAAGGACTCTATGTGAGTGTAGCTTATAACTATCATAAACATGTTGATTACGGTTGTCTGGCTAAAGGTAAGGTTTTTTACACACATGGGGACAAATACAACTGCTATGACACACAAGGGCTACAGAATGTCTCTATTAAGAATTTTAATCCTAATTTTTTGTTTACAGAAGTAATTTTCATAATAAATTGACTCATTTATGGGTTAAAGTATACTTTTACATATGGCCCTCAAGACACAGAAATTATAAACTTTTTCCTTTAAAAATTGATAGAAACCCCTTCCTGGAAGAAAAATGTGGTCTTTCTATACTTTCCGTGTAGTAATAACCATTAAATTTTGTATTTTTTTTTCACATTTTTAAAGTTTAAAGGTGATTAAAGACTCCTCTGATTAAAAAAAAAAAATTTCTCCACTTACTTTCTTGAATTACTACATTGTTTCTCTTGATGCTGCTACTATCTATTTTTCCCAGTGCAACAAAAGTCACAGGCCCCTTAAATTTAGTTGCTCCTTTGTGAAAGGTCATCAGCTGTTAGGATCCCCATTCAGGGAGAGGCTAAACTTTTACGGGAGGTGGAAATCTTTGCAATCAGTCACTCCCTAGCATGGTGCTTGCAAATACTTTGGACACTCTGGAAAACTCAGAGTTGAGATTTATATATTCAGGGAGGAAAAAAAAAAAACCAACCTCAAAACAAAACAAAACAAAACACAAACCAGAGCTAGTGCCAGAAACCATATACCGAGGAAAGCCAACTCTCTCCATCCTTAACTACTAGGTACAAGGCATGAAAGCCTACTTCCAGATGCCACTGAAGTTCATGAGGATGTTTGCAATCAACATCAGTAGGTAGGATCAGACCATTATTCTTCTAGTTCTGGTTAACCACAAAATATTAGAAACTAAAATGATGGCAGACTTATTTAAAGAAAAGTGGGCTGAGGCTTTTTTAATAAGATTCTACTGTTACATTATCACCTTCCCTCTTCCTTTTGATGCCCTTTTTGCTGGCTTTCTCATGTCGAAACTCATGTATTTCCAACCATAAATATTAAAAACAACTACAACAGTAGTTCTTCAAATGGCATATAGTGATACAAAGATGTTGCAGTAAATACAGAGCTTCTCCAAAAGGTGTTGCTGGTGGTAATGCTGGGCATGGGACAGTGCTGCAAGGAAGTGCAGGCTGAAGTACAATAGGAAAAAGCAAGGGGCAAACCCAAGAAATTTCTCCCCCTGCTCCTGCCCTCGAGCTTGCCACAGCCACCTCCTTCCAGCCACGTTTCCTGCTCTGCCCCAGCCACCCCACAGCAACTCAGCTCCCAGTGCCTCAGTATGTTGGAATAGCCTCTCTGACTTCCGTGTGCGTGCACATATATATATATAAAAAACACTGGGAAAAGTGTGTATTGCAGACAAGAGGATGAGAAATGGAGCGGAGTGACATGTGGAAAAGCATATGGAGAACCAATGACATATGCCAGGATACATTTGCTTGAAAATATCACGGATCCTTGTTTGATATAACTGACTGGTAACATGGATATTTCAGGGAACTGTATCATGTCACATTGCAGTATTTTTGCTATACTGTGCCTTGAGTATGGCAGATTGTTTACACATTTCAAATTTTTATTTCATAGTTCTGGCTAACAATGATATAGTGAAGTAGTAGGAACCTATGAAGAAGTTGAGAATAGACAGGACGTAAAATATTTTGCCACAGGAATTCTGTATATGAATATTACTTATTTTCCTTTTCATATATGTGCAGTCAGCTCTAGTGGCTCAGTTTATGTTTTGGCTTCAAATGCCAAGTTTAGCTTGGCTCTGCAACCAAAGATTTTGGTTTACCAGAGTCTAATGGTAGCCTTTCCATTAAAGTTACCCATATAAAGACATTTGAATGAAAATTTTAGAAGGTTTTGCATAGTTTTCTGACATTTCTTTTGGTTGCAAAATGGAGAGCATTAATATTAATGCTCAATTAAAAATAAACCTAGAATGCTGACTGTATATAACACAGAAAACAAGAATGTAAAATATCTGGCATGATCCAGGTGTTCACATAGCTTTCAGACTTGGTTGCCTTTTCTTGCATCTCTTCTGTGAAGACAAATTCATAAATCTCTGGATGAGACATCTGTAGGAGTCTGCTCACCCAGAAAAGGGTGAGGTTTCCTGAACAGAGAAATATTAGAAGGTGGCCTAAAAAGCAATTTTTCAAAAAGAGTTTATCACTTCAGAACAAGCCTTAAGTATCCCTTTGGCTCACTACTGTCTAGATTCTCACACTTCTGCATGATCTGTAACTGCACTACAAAATAAGAAATAAAAATGAACCATACAAACATTCTGTGTAAACTTTACAGATGATAGAAAGAAATCTAGAATTGAACTCACAGGTTTCATATTCCTCAAAAATGTTGGTGAAAGAAATTTATAGAGATTACTGTGCTGTTGAATTAGCAAGCTGAGGAAATCTTTCAAGAATATACAAATACTCTAACACAAATAATTGACAAATAATTACATTGATGGTAGCTGATCCAAACCACATTTAATTGCTTTCTTAAACAAAAACCTGGTGTGATGCAATAGTTTTCTCGTACAATGGTGGATTCTCAGTTCTGATCATTTATGAAAGACGGTTTCTTATCCAGTACTATTGCTTTTATCTAATACTAATGATTACATGGAGTTGTGTCTGTTTATATTACCAAAGTATCGTATAAACATAAATCAAAGCAAGGCATAAATATTTGCTGCTGTTTTACTAAAAACAAAATAACTTTTGGCAAGTTGTTCTTGCCTGTAACTGTAAAGCACTGTGAGACAGTCCTGCAAATAATCAGACAGGAACACACAGAATGAAGGAGAGGAACTAGAACCATCTAGCTCTTTTCCTACAGAAATTTGCAAGTCAGTGCCTGTAGTGGCCTAAAAAGCCAAAACCTCTCTGTGTTCCCTTTTCCTGCTGTTAACATTGTGGCTGATGCCATGTCAGTGCAAAACCAAACCAAAACAAAAAACCACTTTTGGTCTTTCATGAATCACACTTTTTTGACTTAATCTTTCATCTGCAGTACATTCTGACCTTGTCTTTCTCTAGTTCTCACCTAAAAGCATGCCTCTCTATCTCCATCCCCTACATATGGTATGAGGCCTTACTTCTGACACCAAATTGTGATAGTGAACAGATCATAAAACTTTCCCATCAAGAATGTGGACGCTGTGAATCTGTGGAACAATTCATATTAAGCACTATTTTGCCAAATAAGTATGAATTATTTTATGCTTCACACGACAAAAAAAATTAAAGAGATGATAAACTGAAAAACCATTCTAACCTCATTCTTCTACCATACATCACTGTTTTCAACTCTAGCCCTCAGTGTTAGACAGTAAAAGACCAATAAAGGATAACCAGAGAGTCTTATTCTATCTCTTTGTCACCCACCTTTTCTGGTATGAGAAGCGACAAGGCAGAGAGCAATTCAGGCATCACTCTGTTGATAAAGCTTATGACACAGAGAGAGGAAATGAGCAAAAGGAGGAGGAAGAAGTAAGATTGAATCCATTCCAGAAAAGCTAAGTCAGCTGTGGATATGCAATAGTTGCCCATGTGAGCAAGGAGAGTGAAAAAGGTATATAACTTTGCAAGCAGAGGAAGGTAAATAGAATATATTAGCATGGATAACTGTGAACAGGGAAGGAGTAACTATAAAAGTACTTGATGGGACTACCAGTAAGGCTATTTCTAGGTAGACTTTTGTACAGTGTCTTAAGGAAAAGTAATATGTTTTTGAGGAAGTGTAGGGATAAAGCTGACAGATATTGCAAGCTTGATATTAAAGAAGGGGTGCATGAAGAAACAGGTATGAGATACAGAAGAAAGAGGGGTGGTAAAGGAAAACAAGAACAAAGGAAAGAAAAGAAAAAGAAATGAAAATTTAGGCAATGTAGAAGATGTAGAAATGGAATATTTCCTTGGAAAGCCAACAGTTATAAGCATTTTCTTTTGAAAGTGTTGTGACATAATTTTGTTTAAAACAGGTTTGTGCCAATCATACCATCTTTCAGCAGGCTTTTTCAATAACATCATCCAAAGACTAAATGTTCAAATATCAGACATTCACCAGCCAATGCTCCTTGATACATCAGAGTTAGGAGTATGGTTGATTTAGACATTCATTCTGGATAAATGATATATTGGAGAAAATACAATTTAGTTACAAAGATAGAAATAGAATCACAAAACACTTCTACAAAAATGTCTCCAGAACTACAAGGTATGGATTAAAAGTAGAGAGACAAAGTTAAAAGCATGAGGGAAACTCATCTCTCTGTTGCAGTCATTTCCTAATTACTGTTTTTCTTTGTCAATGTTTCTCTGTAAACGGAAAGCAACCAAAGCATAAACTTGTCAGCTCATTCTAGCTGGAGCTATCCAAAGCCAAGGCAGTTCAAAAACAGTTTTATTGTCAGATACTTTCCCATCCCACAGGCCATAAGAAACACGGGACCAGAAGAGTATCACATAGAAAAGAGGGAAGAAAAGATGAACTTATAACAAACCCCCTAAAACATTGCCAAGATATATAGATGCACACTGAACAAACTCTCCAACAGTGTGAAGTCTTCAGTATATGTGCACAAATCAGAAAAAGAAATGTTTAAGTTGGACTTCATTCTGCATTTATTCTGCTATTCAGTTATTTCCTTCTATTACCAATTGCATTCAGTTCTTGGATCTGTGGAAAAGACCTTTGTGAAAGCCTTGCAGTAACCAACTAATGTAGAGGTGCTGGCTCTAAGGCTAGGACCAAAAAGAGACTCCTGACCGATGTGGGGTTCAGTACCCCTTGTCCTTACAGTGCTCATCTTTGTTTTGTTACTCGGTGCTTGAATCTCCCAACACTCCAACCTTACTGCTGTTCTGCCATACACACTAGCTAAGCAACGATCCTGGTGGTTTTCTGTGTTGGAACAAGTGCGCTGTGCTTCCTTGATCCTATTTATTAGCTAAGTAAAAGATACTTTTCACTTTGGGTTTAAAGCAGCTGGACTGAGTTTGCTCAATGGCTTTGTTTTCTACAGGTAGGAGTGACTTCTGCACACCTTTGAGTGCCATTTCCAGATTAGTATCTCAGTTGTGAAGTATACAAAGATTCACCAAGTCAAAATAACACCAAAGTACAGATCATTGTAGTCATTTCTCTCTCATTTGGATTAAATGAATTCAGCAAAGTATTACCACCTTCTCCAAGTTTAACTGAAGCAGAGAAAGAAGCTCTCCAAAAAAGAAAAATAGGAAAATAATTACATATACTTCATAATGAGTGGTATATTCCTAGAATTTGTCCATTGTCCACTGAAATCAAAACAGAGCTTCAGTGGGTCTTTAAAGGGGAGAATTTTGCCTAACTTCTCTCCAAACGACAAAAATCTCCTCAGAGCAGAAGTCAATATGTTGCTGTATTTATTTATTATTTATTTTATTTATTTGGCTTTAATTTTACTCTAACAGGTACTGGAAGCTCTTTCCTCTTCCTTTTGATTTATTAAAATCCAATCACTTTGCATAGTGCCCAGGCTCTTATCTTGTCAAAAACTGGTTTTGGCTGGGAAAGTCTATGGAAGCCTGTCAGAGTCCAATAGTCTCTGAGCAGGTTCTCTTAGATAATCCACATGAGGAGAGTTTAATGTTTAACACCAAATTTATTTATCTGTAGATATTTGATGTTATGCAGGATTTTTGATTGAGCAGAATGACACAGCAATATACTGAAGTCACATTACAAGTACGCTTAGCAGAATATATCAGTTGCTGTATATTACAGCTGAATCATAATACATCCGTGATTCTCATTGCTGGTCTCTACATGCTCACCATCATGATGTTGCACATCCCACATAGCCAGGACGGAACACATGGGTTGAAGCCAGCTAAAGTTCATTGCTATCTACAAAGTTCTTTTTGTTGTTCAGTTCTTACACTCTACGTTGGGCTAAGCCATGCATACACCTCCCCCATGCTGGTCTGGCTGGCGCAGGAAGACATTCGCACTCTTGATTAAGTCCGGGAAAAAACATTTACACAATCAGTTGATCCACTCAACTGATACAGTCATTTATATAAAACAAAGGCCACCCTCTGGTCCACTTTGTGTTAAGTTCAGCTTTCTTAGCAACAACTATGGTCAGTTACTCCCTACATTCCTACCTGAGCTTCGTCAGCACATGGCCCTTGCCCGTCTCCTGTGAGCCTTCCTGCATTGTAGGGATTTATTGATCAGTCACAATCTTATTTTTGAAAGCCCTGTTTAATTTTTTACATTGAGAAATATCTTTTTGTCTTTTTATATCGAAACTTGCATATTAAAAAACTTAAAAATCAGTCAAATGTTATTTTGTTCAGATAAAATTAAACACTTCAGCAGACGTAAAAGAATTTGCCCCTATCATGGTTATTAGGAAAAAAAAATTATCATGTGCAAGCTTTGTTCTGGCCTAGAAAACTTACTGGCATTTACATAATGCTGTATTGTAATTGCCCGCAAAATTTTTTGATTAAATTATTCTAAACCATTTCAAATTCTCTAAACAAAGCAAAGAAGAGTCAGTGTTTGTTTCCCTAATATTTAACTCTGATATTGGAATCTGCTAAAGTCTAAACAGTGCTGGAAATGAGAATGGGCAAAGCACCAACAGCCTTATTTCAGTTAATTAAAACAATCTGAAACCAACGTTCCAAGAGTAATTTTAAAAAATTCCTTCTAAGGCTATCTTGCATTTCTTCAATATCCAGGTATACATTCTTGAACATATGCCTATGTTCGGTGCCCTGAAATTTGCATGCTTGAAATGGAAACTTTAATAGCAACAGGCCAATATTTTACTATATAATTTGAGTATATTTTTGGCCCTAGCTGTTTTTAATGTTATTTTTGTTAACCACTATCGTCTAGAAGGCCAGAATTGGTAAACTAAAAATGCATTAACACCTGTTTGATGATCAAAATAAGTAGTCTCCATATTTTAATACCATCCTGACATTTTAAAATCACTCTAATAGTTAGAATGTATAAGTAGAACAAACAAAATAATCAGCTTGAGGTGAAGCAACCATGAGATGCTTAAGTCTGGATCTGTAAGAAAGCAGGAAGGTAAGCAGCAGAGTTAGGACTCTGCTTCAGGGCAATGGACCGCGGCTTTTTCCTGAAGCAGTGAGACAGTCTCCTCTGAGAAGGAACCATGGAAGGGAAGGCTGCCCAGGAGACCTGAATGATTTTTAAAGGATATTTGTTGATAACTTCAGGAACTTATTGTTTCGTTGTGGAGGAAAACAAGGAATTTTGGCAGAAGGCCTGCTTGGCTAAACGCGAAGCTTCCAAGTGACCTAAACCACAAACAGTGGGTGTACAGGAGTTGGAAACTAGTATTAGCAACAAAAGAACTGGCAATAAAAGTCTATTAAGTTTGGCCCCTTCATCCATCGTGATGGACAGAGAAGTGAAGTCTGCTCTCTGACCCTTGCATGTGCCAGCATAGTTTAGGATGGAGAGAAGCAGCCAACAATGAGGGAGCAGCATGTTAAGGATTACTTGGAGAAGTTGTATACACACACAAATGCATGGGACTGGATGAGATTCATCTGTAAGTGAAAAAATAGCTGGCAAATGCTATTGCACGTCCCCTGTTTAACATGTGTGAAAAATCGCAACCAATTGGGAAGGTTTCTGAAGACTGGAGAAAAAGACTAATGTTAAACTCAACTTTGAAAAAGGCAAGAAGAAAATCCTAAGAAACTACAAGCTGGTTTTCCTCATCTCAGACCTTGGAAAGGTCATGGGGCCCATCATCCTGGAATTCATTTCCAAGCACACAAAAGACAAGCAAGTAATTGGGAATAGTCAAAATGGAGCTACAACAGGCAAATCAAGCTTGATCAACCTCTCTTCTTTCTGCAATAAACCGACTGGCTATGGCACCTTCATTTGGAAGTTGAGGAAATATCACCTGATAGGGGGTTTAAAAATTGGCCTATCTGCTGAACTTTGAAGGATAATGATCTGTTCCTTGATATTCACCTGGCAATGTGTGAAATACCACAGGGTTTAATACAGGGGCCCCCACTATCCAACATCTTCGTCAACAACGTGAACAATGACACAGGGTACACCATCAGTAAAGTAGTGGTTGACAATAAATCAAGGGGAGTGGCTGACACAACGAACACAATCTTCAATGCAGACAATCCATTCGTTTATATGCGTATTGGGTCTGTCTAGGATGTCGTTAACTTTCTTCAAAGCAGCCTGTATGATGCTGTGTTTTGGATTTGTTTCTAAAGCGGTGTTGATAACACCCCAGTGTTTTAGGTGTTTGCTGAACAGTGCTTGCATGGCATCATCTGTTTCTCACTTCCTGCACCCTCAGCAAGTAGGTTGGGAGTGGGCAAGAGTCTGGGAGGGGACACAGCTGGGACAGCTGACCTGAATTAACCAAAGAGATAGTCCAGACCATATGACGTTGTGCTCAGAAATAAAACCTGGAATTTTGGTCTTTCCAAAGCAGCCATTGCGTGGAGACTGGATGAACATTGGTCTGCTTATGATAGGTGATGAATGATTGCCTTACATCACTTCTTCTCTTTTTTCCTTTTTTCTCTCTTCTCTCTTTTCTTTTTCCTTCAGTTATTAAATTGCCTTTATCTCAACTAGCAAGATTTCTTGCTTTTGCTCTTTCTATTCTCTCCTACATACTGTTGGGGGGTGGAGGGAGTGACTAAGTGGGTGGGTGGGTGCTTAGCTGCTGGTCAGGGTCAACCCACCACAATAAGAAACACATGGAAAAGGTCTACGCAGAAATCTTAGCTTATGTACTAGAAGCAACATAACTGTGTGCTGCTGAGATAGATTCACTACTGCATGTACAGTATGGATCGTGGCTCTGAAGCTTGCATCCATGCAATATTACCTATGCTTTTCATCTAGATAGAAACTTCTTTAATTCCTATCCAAACAGGAAAAAATGAAGTAAGATTTCTTTACATGACCCTAGTCAAGTGAATAACCATTTTAACATCTGATTATTATTGACGGAAAGGCACATAAATATGTAAAGAATGTACTGTATAAATTTTACTGTTGGCATATTGGTCATTAAGGAGCAAATATGGATTTTCCCAAAATGGTCCTGAAGACTGGAAAAGCCCTTATGTGCTTTTTTACTACTTTCTGGGATTGCAGATAATCCATCTAACTTCTTCATAACTGAAGTAATCTGATGATGCTTAGTATAAAATCAGAAATAGAAATTTTCTGTCTCTGAAACATAAGAAATTCCAAATTTAAAAAATATTTTCTAAATAATTTTTTAATAATAACTTTTGGTCATCATGCTCCTTTCGGTTCAGAAGTTTACAGTGAAGGCTTCTTTTCTCACAGACATAGTGACCATGATACCATCCACTGTACACACCTAAAATAATTGATACAAAGACTTTATGAAATTTAACAGAGAAATCATATGCCATATTTAGGGTTAAAAATAACCTGTTAAAATGTTCTTTAAAAAGGAAGTTCTGCCTCACTGGAAGACCATGCTAGCTATCTGCTTTTGCCCTGATCATAGAGTTGTCCCTGCTTTGGGGAGGAGCCTGGAGTGGAGACCTCCTGAGGGACCTTCTCACCTGAAGAACTCTGTGCTGGAATGTCAAGGTATTTTTTCTGTATAAATAGATAAAGGGATGAATAATTTGAGGAAACAATTCAAAAGGGGAAAAAGCTGTGTGGCTTCCTCAACAGTTTATAAATTGCCCTTTCCCTGTGATGTGGTTTAACCTGGAAGGCAGCTAAACACCACACAGCCGTTCGCTCA
>NW_008825109.1:17821913-17822179 GCF_000699105.1 Pygoscelis adeliae
TTTGAACAAACATTATTCCCACCCAAAACCAAAACCACAACAATGCCCCAGCCACTAGGAAGAAAATTAACTCTATCCCAGCCGAAACGAGGACAGTATCCACCCCTTATTCTATACCATCTATGTCATGCCCAGGTCACACACTTTCCAATACATCCCAATTAATCACCACCACTTTTCTTGTCTTTTGATATACACACACAGGTATCATTCCCTTAGTCTATGGGCCATCCCTGTAAAATGCTCGTTGAGTTCATTTAGTCCGT
>NW_008825109.1:17827514-17838951 GCF_000699105.1 Pygoscelis adeliae
GGGGGAAAAAAAAAAGTAAAATTCATGGGTTGAGATAAAGACAGTTTAATAGGACAGAAAAGGAAGTGAAAATAATAGTAATAATAATGATAAAAGAATATACAAAATAAGTGATGCACAATGCAATTGCTCACCACCTGCTGACCGGTGCCCAGCCAGTTCCCAAGCAGCAGTCACCACCCTCCGGCCAACTCACCCCAGTTTATATGCTGAGCATGACATCATATTGTCATATCCCAGCCAAAACCAGGAAGGTATCCACTCCTTATTCTATACCATCTACATTTCTTAATAATCCAGAAAAACAATTAGTTGTTTATGTTTGAACACTACCAAAAAACCTTTGAATGCATTTTGAAAACACTGAATTCTCTTACAGTCACACCAATGACCTGTATGGTGAAATTAGAAAATAAGGCTTCCCATTTGTACAGGAGCTATGTGTGTGGAAACAACATCTCTGCCAGATTAGCTAAAGCAAAATATGAGACAACTCTGCTTCAAATATTTCAGGCAAAAATTATCTTTAATTTTGCAAGTATCCCCACAGGAAAAACTGTTTGCATTGCTCAAAACATTTCTGATGAAAATGAAGTAAGCCACAGTGTGCAAAAATTATATTCCCTCACACCTGGTAAAGGGAAAGTTGCAAAATTGTTGTAAACTTAATGAAAAAACATCTCAGGTCCTTGTCCATGTTCTTTATGGTTCCAAAAATTGTACTAAGTAGTCAGAAAACCATCCTACATACTTAACAGGGATATAAAGCAGGCATAACATGCTTTTTCCTGATTACTCACAGTATAACTCTCACAATGCCAAAGAAAAGCACCCAGATAAAAAGTCAACATATTGATGAAAACATGGTATCACACCTAACAGCCATCCCAGCTCTGACGAGACATGACAACCCAAAGACAGCTGAAAAACACTGTAATTTTGGCCAATGGGAATGTAAGGTTAACATGTATTTGTTTAATTCTAATTTTTTTATACTACTAAGCTTGCAGAAGAGTAAACTTCATGCTGTTTGGCTATCCTAGCCAGTCTGTTTCCGATATTTGTCATCCTTCACAAAAATTCAGGGAAATAGGCAATTAGATGTAGATGAAAGCTTCCTCACCAGTACTTCAGAAGTATTTGGAGTGGATGACACCTCAGAAGCACAAAAACTATACTACATCAACTCTAAAGAGATTACTATGCATCAGCTGGAATGAGTTTTCATTTGCCAACTGGTCTGCGATCAATGTAATTCTATATACTTACTACAAATCTATGACAAATACAAGGCAAGTGCAGTCAACATAACCTTCTCTTATTGTTGGCTAGCCAACCTCAAATTTGATAACATTTTTTGTGAAACAAAATAATTTTTCAAGGATATTTACTGTGAATCAGATATGTTTGAAAAAATTTACCCTAGGTTATATATGTCTGAGTTCTACTGGCAAATCTGATTCACCGTATTAGCCCAAAGAGACTTTTATTATGTGGTGAAATATATCTCAGAGAAAGGGAGCAAATTCAGTGGAATATTGAATGATTTTTTCACCTCCTGATGTTTGGAGGAAAACTCTGGCTATGTTGAAATCAGGGAAAAATTTGCCTTTTGCTTAAATGGTGCAAAAAGATTAGTTTCTGCACAGGGATCACTGATAGGTTTGCTTCAGCTATGTGGCTACAGCTCCTTGATGCATGTATGCCTTCATAAATAGAGGTTTGCAGAACATAAATTCTTCTGTACTTCTATTCCTTAATTATAGTTATGTAATAGTAATATCACATTGCAATGTGTTTTGTGTCTGTGTGAAAGTGCAACCCGTGTCTGTTTCCAGACTCAAAATTAAACTCCAAGGTTCTTTGGAGTTGTCTGTCCCTCACAAACACCTTAGATAAATGCTACCAAAACGTGGAGTATAATGGAGCTGGCACATCTCTAAAGTACCAAATACTTTAAACTGTAATTTTTTTCTTAACCTGCTGATGCTGTTCAATGTTGTTTTCAAAAAAAGAGCATATGGTTTTGGTTATATATACTATGAAAAATCAAGAACAAGAGTTTGGTATTAATATTTCACAATAAGTACAGTGTGTTTCACTTAGCAGTGAGTGCCCTGACCTTTACAGTGCTAGCCATGCTGTCATTATCTTCATTGTACATTTCTTATTAAAAATGCAGTTTAAGATGAACTGATTAAGGCATAGTCAGGGGAGTCTAACTACATTTTAAACTGAACAGTGTTTTTTTCTGCCAAGATGGAAAAATATTTGCAAACAACTATAGATGTGAGACAATGGCAAATAAAAACAGAAGTGATATTGTGATAAGCAAGAGACAAGCTGTCACCTATGTAGAATTTAGTCAGAAAAGAAGTTTAAAACAATAAAGCATTAAAAAGAAGCCAATTTAACTTGGTTTCTTCAACATCATGAACACCTAAATATCATCAATCAGATGTTAATAACATTGTCATTTGGAAACACACAACACAAAGAAGCTGAGCAGAAACAAGGTGGGAGCAAAAGGCTGAAGAAACATTTGCAAGTTAAAGGAATCCTCTTTGTCTTGTGAGTGGAACGTATCCAGGCAGGTTGCAAACTTCAAACTATTCATCCGATGTGTAACTTACATTAATTAGTTACTCTGCTAAATCAATCAGTAGATCAATGTTTTCTCTGACTGATATGGTCTGGAATTTTACTTATTGTTACTCTAACTGGCAACTATAATTGTTGGTGTAACAGATATTGGACTCTGAAGGTCTAAACAGAAGAGGCAGGTGCTTCCCATTACTTTCAGGCCAATGAAACAGTTATGTTGGAAGAGAGTATCCCTCAAGTGCAGTGGAGCGTGCCAGGGTGAATTCTGTTGGTTATGCCTTTCACCACCTCCTTTCTTGGCTAAACTGTTTGGTTCTTGATGTTGCAGTAGAAAATGTTCATCTGTTTATGATTGTTAATTGTCATTGTTTACAGTCTTATCAAACCTGGATTGGAAATATCAGAATGATGAGCATAGTAGGTTTAGAAACACTCTCATGATAGATTGTGGTGTAAGATGCTGTGAATTCTGACTGAAGCTGTCCAATGGTTAGAGCATATGTAAAGTTCGGATTTTCTGGTTTTGAAAAAGTCTCTCTACTCAACTACCTGTTTCCAAGAACTGTGAGGACATCTATGCCTATGTCAACTTTAAACCAAAGTGTTCTAAAGGCCGAGGGAGAAATACTACAGACATTATCTAGGTCATATTTAGCATATTTCCATAGGGAAATAAACTGAAAAGGTACATATAGCCGAGCTCCCACAGTATGTTTCTGTAACAATGGAAATGGTAGTGATAGCACAGTGAAAAATTTTAATAAGAGGAACTCTGAAAATTATAGTAGTAAGTACTGCTTTGCTCATGATACAATATTTGTTGGTTAAGCCACTGACAAAAAAAAGATAATAGATTGTAGATACTCATCACCAATTGTAAATACTTAAACATGCATCAGATTGTATTCAACAGCATCACTTGGAGGCCTACAATATTTATATGCTTTCATAAATGGACTGTTCTGGAGATACATTCAGAACAATCGCAGAGTAACATGAAGTCCCCTGGCAGACAGTTTTAACCACAAAACCAATTGAGAGTCAAGTAAGAGACTTTAGGAACCTCATCCTTATTCATCTCTTGAGGCCACCAAAACGTTATGCCAAACCTGCTAGCAATCCATGAGAAGTAAAGACAGTGCAATGGTATTTTCTGCTCACAGTCTAAAACCCACTACCAGCAGGAAAGATCAATCATTTTGGAAATCAGCATTTTTTTGCCAATTACTACTGAAACATCAGAAAATATGTAACTGAAAAATAATTTAGATATATCTTTCATGCTCCTTGCACATTGCAAAATAATTAGCAGCTGCACAAATGGAAATATCAACACAGTATAAAACCAGGATAGCTTTGTGCCACCTATCCCACTGTGGCAGGTTGACCCTGTCTGGATGCCAGGTGCCCACCAAAGCCACTCTATCACTCCCCTCCTCAGCTGGACAGGGGAGAGAAAATACAACAAAAGGTGCACGGGTCGAGATAAGGACAGGGAGGTCACTCACCAATTACTGTCACGGGCAAAACAGACTCGACTCAGGGAAATTAGTTTAAATTATTACCAATCAAAATCGGAGTAAAATCAAATCTTAAAACACCTTCCCCCTACCCCACCCTTCTTTCCGGGCTCAACTTCACTCCCAATTTTCTCTACCTCCTCCCCCCCAGCAGCACAGGGGAATGAGGAATGGGGGTTGCGGTCAGTTCATCACACGTTGTCTCTGCAGCTCCTTCCTCCTCAGGGGAAGGACTCCTCACACTCTTCCCCTGCTCCAGCATGCCGACCCTCCCACGGGGGACAGTGGTCCATGAACTTCTCCAGCATGAGTCCTTCCCACGGGCTGCAGTTCTTCATGAACTGCTCCAGCGTGGGTCCCTTCCACGGGGTGCAGTCCTTCAGGAACAGGCTGCTCCAGCGTCCTCTCTCCATTGGTCCACAGGTCCTGCCAGGAGCCTGCTCCAGCATGGGCTTTCCATGGGGTCACAGCTTCCTTCAGGTGCAGCTACCTGCTCTGGCATGGGGTCCTCCATGGGCTGCAGGTGGATATCTGCTCCACCGTTAACCTCCATGGGCTGCAGGGGGACAGCCTGCCTCACTGTGGTCTTCACCACGGGCTGCAGGGGAATTTCCACTCTGATGCCTGGAGCACCTCCTCCGCCTCCTTCTTCACTGTCCTTGGTGTCTACAGAGTTGTTTCCTTCACATATTCTTACCCCGCTCTTCTGACTGATGCTGGTGTTGTGCACATTTTTTTCCCTGTTCTTAAATATGTTATATCAGAGAGGCACTACCACCGTTGCTGATAGGCTCGGCCTTGGCCAGCGGCAGGTCCGTTTTGGAGCTGGCTGGCATTGGCTCTGTTGGACATGGGGGAAGCTTCTAGCAGCTTCTCACAGAAGCTACCCCTGTAAGCCCCCCACTACTAAAACCTTGCCATGCAAACCCAATACACTCACAGACAAAACTCAAGGTATAAGAGCTTTGTTTGAGTATCATGGTCCTGTGGCTGATCACAAGCTTGGAGTAGCCAAACAGCAGCTTTGGCCTTTGATGTTCAAAACACACCTTTACCCCATATCTGCTTCTTGCCAGATTTGACAACTGCAAACTTCCAGCACAGCTTTCCTCAAAAAATGCAAATAGTCCTTAATACAGGCAGCCTGTTTGGCCTGCCGAATGCCACAAACAGAAAAGCAAGTCAGAATAACACTGATAATTGCTAATTGTCATAGCATACATATTTCAAAGGTAATGCTGAAAATCAACTATATCCAGACTCTTAAATAAGAGTGTTTTCTGGAGCACAAAACGATCAGGACAGCTCCTGTTTAGCCAATAAAAACATATTTAGGGTACAACTCAAAACAGGACACTGCTGTATTTATAAAACACAACGAGTATAATGACTGTGCCTGTGTGGGCTAATCCCACCTCACTGAATAAAAAGGCACCTCCTGGTGTATTCAGGCCACTGAGAGAACAGCCATAATGTTATCTGAGGATGTTTAAAGAAAAAAAGGCTGGATACGTTAGTGTAGTTATTTAAACTTATGTACTGAAGGGCAGGGTGGCAGACCGGAACTTTACTATCCGAACAGACTACCACTCTCTTCCCAGCTGTCTCCTTACTGATAGAAGAGACCTGAGCTGGATTTTTTACAGTATTTTTAGGCAAACAAAACAACTGCTTTCCCTTAAGAGGTAAGTCTTAACTTTAATTCCCTCTCAGATCCCCTGATCAGCTAAAAAAAGCTAAATTTGTTCTTCATAAATATTTTTTTAAATTAGAAAGACAAGTTTAAAAACCATTCCTGTGAAGTCCCCTGTAGAAGGTAGATCGGTTGCACAAGGCTTGGACTATTGACAGTGGAATTTTGGGGGGACAAATACCGGTTGGACATTTGAGGAAAATCTTTTTATATATGCTTCAGTTTCTCTAAAATGAAAAAAAATTCCTCTCACTTCATCTAGCCACATATTTAAGTTGGGGGAAATGTTTGTGTCAGTTAGAAACTCCACATTAAACAGACCTCTTATATCAATGGTGATCTACAGGTATTACAAAGATTTAACGTCAGTGATCAAAATCATTGCTTTTAATCCCAGCTGAGTTTAAATCAGTATGAAACAACATTGTGGATAACATTGGTTAACATGACTGTAAAGTCTTCACAGCTATTTTTGCCAATTTCCTCTTACTTTTCTGAAAATGCTGTCTGCAAGCCAACATCAGGGACACATTAGATTCTGGAGAATATCACAGATCTTCATATAATGTAAAAATGTTGGAGGCAGGTTTTTATGAAGTAAACTATGTATGAACATATGTATTGACTTGAGTATTTCCTTAGCAAGTCACTTTTGCTAAATAATTCATTTTTACATTAAGATTGTAGTACCTCATCTACTAATTCTTACTAAAATTTAACAATAAATTATTAAAGTATATTCATATCTCCTCAAAAACCTGAAGCAGCATTATGGATTTATGCTCATCTCTTCTTTATACCTCAATTAGTTTTCTAATATTGGCTTCTGCAATTGTCTTATTTCATCCATTATACTTTTTAAATCTGCAGCATATCTAGCTACTGGAATGTAAATGTTCTAATGTGCCTCTTCAGATTGCATGTTGAGAGGAAGCCCTTGTATTTAACAAAACACACTGTTTTATATTATCTTGTTTGTAAAATGTCTTTACAAAGTATTCACCCAAATAATGCAAACGCTATGTTATATAAACTACTTTTATAGACAGACCTTTTGTTGTTACACCCTGCTGGGAGTTAACTGTGAAAAAATTTCCTGGAAGACAGTGCCCATTTTTTGGGATACACTTTCAGAGAATGAATACTCAGGGGAGACACACAGCTCATTACCTCATGCCATACTCAGATGAATACGGAATGAACATTTTGAAATAAATGAATATCCTACCAGTTACAGCATATTAACCTGCTCTTTGTCATGCATCTAGGCAGAAGAATTTCAGATAATACAATCAGTGCCAAAGAAAAATTCCTTGTGAAGCGAAGCAACAGTTTATTCAGACCATGAGAAGGTCAGACAATTTTTCTGCCTAGAAAGGTTCTTGTATTGTGAATTTCAGTGTAATCTATACATTCCATCACATCATTGATGGCAAGTATTTTGGGTCTCCACATAGCAGAGGCACAGAAGAAGATAACCAGCTCTTCATATCTGCAAATTCCTCAACTGTGGCCTTGTTCCAATTTTTTGTTATCGTGAAAGAATTCTGACTTGCCTATCGCTGTGGTGGCAAAGGTCATTTTTGTAGATTTAGGTGGTTTCCTTTGCACAGAGACCTGCTCAGCTAGGATATCCTGCAGAGTGCTGTTTGTTAATTGATAACTATACTTCCTTTCAAATTTGTCAGTCACTGATACATAAGTCTTATGGAGTCCTACAGTAAAATGCATTTACTTGGGTTTTATTTAGGTAAAATCAAGTGTCTGAAGACTTGAAGAGGCCTTAGGCTGAGGACATTTTTTAAAAGGACTGTACTACTTAGAAGCTTAAGTCGTATATATTCACAATAAGGTTTAGGATCATAAATATAATTTTTAAATGGCCTTAAGCACTTTTAAACATTTCCTACTTTGCATCATTTTATTAATTGATTAACTGATGAAAATCACTATTGTAACTCCATCTCTCTATCATTGTTCAACTTTAACAAATATTTATTCATGTAAAGAGTCTTCTTTATGATCCTAATGACTTCAGGACAGATGTGCCTTCACCATTTCTCACAACGTTGAATGGAGGGATATAGAGAATTGTTATGTAAATATCACTCCAAGGACAGATTGCAGATCAGAAAATCTCCTCCAGAAATGATGTTCCTCCCAGTCTAACTGATTAATTGCCAAACTGTGTGGAAATGGCATGAACAGCATCAGACAGCATACCCATCTATAAATAATCTATATCTGGAGGATGGAGATGAGGGTTAGCAGTCCAGACATCAATTCCATCCTAGTAGGAGCATGATGGTGGCGAAAGAGAGATGGAAAGAGAGAGGAAGCAAAAGAGACCAAAAGAGTTAAAGAGTGTGAGCGAGAGAGATGGGGTGAATGCACAAGCTACCAAGGGTTGGGGGGGCAGAGAGGGAAGAGAGGGTGTTCAGATCTGTCAGACATGCCTGCCTACCTAAATGCCCCTCCAATCTAGCATCCTCAAGCCTTGTAACATTTCTATCAAACACCAAACAGTGCCCTCGTCAAACCCTATCCTTCATCTCTTTCTAGAAATCTTTCCCGTGTGGCTTAGTTGGTGCAGAAAAACAGAAAAGAAGCCAAAAAAGTTTAGGTCCTGACATGAAAAGTTTGACTTCTTAGTTGCACAACCCACAGGAGAAAGAAATTTATAGCTCTCAAGTTTTAAAGATTTTGATAGAAAAACATGCTTTTGGCATGGTCAGCATGGTTGTTTACAGGCCTATTTACACATTTCCATGAACATTTTTATAATTATTTGTGTCAAAATATTTAGTTGGAACAGGTTTAGCTTATGTGGTCCTTGCCCATGATCTAGTTCATTCTTTTGTAGGCACTTCAGACTTCCCTATAAAAAGCTGCCTCTTGGTTTTCTAATGCTTATTACTCTGTATCTTTCTGACTTTCACGACAAACGAGTTTGTTTCTTAGAAAAGTTTCTTTCTTAAAAAAGTTCATTTCTTTCTGCTAAGAAACATTTGAAACAAGAAGATCATAGACACTAGTGTGTTTCATCTGCTTCCTGGCAGGGAAGAGAAAAATTACATACTATTTTGGAAAAATATCCCATGGTACATTTCTGTCCCACTGTACTATAAATTAGAAATAGGCAAATTAAATTAAATAAAAAATATGAATGTGATTTTATTTCTATTTACTGTAAGTATGGAAGTCATAAGCAACAGAGTAGAAAGAATTTTTGTCTAGAACGAAGCTAGAAATATAGTGTCTTTAATGCAAAAATCATTCTGTATTAATTATACTATTCTTACACTACAGGAACTGAACTGAATTCATTGTCTATCACTAAACTGTAACTGATTAACCACAGCAGCACATTAACTACAGCAGCAATTTCATTACAGTAAGTGGATTTTAGGATGAAATGTTTTTTACTTTTTTAGTCCAAAGCTCCTCTGAAGCATCTAGAATTGTAGGAGAGTAGACCAAGAACAAAGAGCAGACTGAAGTGAATGCCTCGTTATCCAAGTACCACTATCAGCAAATATATTCTTGGCACATTCTCAGGTACATTCTTGTTAAAAATGCCAAAAGCAAACATGCTGTTATTTGATTCAAATTAGGGTTCACCACCTTGTGCTGTTTATGAGCCAGACAGGAGAAATCTGATGACAATATGAAGTTTTACATCACTGAAACCAAAAGTACTTTAAGTGACACTTCAATATTGAACTACAATCTGGAGAAAAAAATTACCTTGTGGAGGTCAAACTTCACTGAGGATTGAGTACTTCTCAAGTACTTTCTGCTGTAGCTATCTTATCCAGCAAAAATCTTGTGATAATAGGATGAAGAATAGTTCACTTTACCTTATGATGATGTGGATATTTAAAAATCAAAAAATTATAGAAAGTTGTATAGATATAGTTGTATAGTATATAGATGCTACAGAAGGTTTAGTTCTTCAGAGATAATGGCAAAATTGAGTTAAAAATACATATTAAACTGACAGAACAACTTACCACCCGGAGAACACTGAAAAGATGGCAATACTTCAAGAAGGCCAAAATGCGTTCTAACAAAAATGCTGTGTTTGTTAAAAGTAACACTTTGTTTTAGCTCTCACACAGGACAGATGTATAGTACATCTGTATGGTACATACAAAATGGTATCTATTTTACAAGAGAAAGGCTTTTGCCTAGTGGAATTCAGTCCTGATTTATGAGGCAATGGCCTCCAACATCCTACAGGCTAAAGGGAACAAATGTTGCATGGATAAACTCATACACCATCTTCCCAGAAACAAGAAGCTCTGGTCAAATACAACATTTCAAAAATAGTTTTGTGTTTGCTCTTTTCTACAGATGTTAGTGAGACTTCAGCTGGCATGCAAATGTCCTGTATAATTGTGGAGGAACACTGACACTACAGGAGTCAGTTTTAATCCATATAGTCCTACAGGAGCAATTCTGTGCAAATGCTGACTTAGCATTTTGGCTAGGACACATGCACATTCCTCTCCTTGACATTCTACAGATGGAAACTGTATTCAAAGTCTTCAACTGAATGAGTGTGGATTATACTGGGTAGGCAGTGAGCCTAGACTGAGCTGATATGGTTACTCAGAGATTTTTCTTTGAAACTTATTCTTAAAACAACAAAAATGTAATTATTTGTTTCATGAAAATTTTATTCCTGTGTTCATCCCTTTAATAAATTTTTCTTAGTTTTGGTTGCCCTTCTCCTTTTACCTCCTCTACCAATTTCCCATCATGTGACACTTGCAGAGATGTGATGAGACCATACTGCCTTTTGAGTAGATGCAAATATTTTCATTATATGAAAATAGAATGAGATGATAGAGCATGATTTTGTTAGTCTTCCTAGGTTCTGTGGGTCATGCTCAAAAAAGAAAAAAGATCAGAGATGTGAGTGGATGAAGTAGGGAAAATAATTGTTATTTGTTGGGGGTTTTTTAACCACCTGCTGCAAACTGCAACTTATTTCATAAGACTTTACAAGAGGATAAAAGCTGATGTAGACAAGAGTGCATTTTTCAGAGTGTATGTTTGGCTTTCTAGAATAAACACCACAATCCTGTGGAGTCCCTGCTCAGTTTTTCACCATTAGTAGCCTCCAATTTCTAATGAATGCCAGTTGAGGAACAGTTTTAAATTCAGTGGCATTGTTTACTGGTTACATGTATTTAGTAAGAGAAATAGAACATGAAATTTTTCAGAGCTGACGCAACTAGGTAGGTACACATCGTGCCCACACTATGACATCTGCAATGTTCTTGTGATGTACCATTCCATCATCTTGATTTTACATGAATCAATGTCAGCCTTCCCCATCCTGCCAGCTATCCCATCCAGAAGCAGAATTGTATCCAGAAGCAAGCAGAATCCACACTGGAACAGGTCATTTGGTCTGGGTGATCAGTGGGCCAAAACTGTGGAGTGTATGGCTGAGCACCTCAAACCACACTCTGATACTACACCTCATGGACGTTGCCTGGTAAACTCAATGAGACTAAATGTATGGCTCAGTCCTGACAACCATGATGAGAGGCAACACCAAGATACCAGTGACCAGCTTCAGTAACTGGGCACCCTGAGCTGCACACAG
>NW_008825109.1:17839010-17876910 GCF_000699105.1 Pygoscelis adeliae
ATCAAACTTGTCCCTGACGATCTATCTATGACCTGCACAGGGGTTACCGGGGTTGGCAGCAATGGTTTTGGAAATGCTACCAAACAATAAGGAACAATTTGGCAGATGTTAGGCCTCAGGAAGAAGGTGCTAATCATAAAAGTTAAAATTACTTAGGTACAGAAAAGCACAACTTAACATGTAGGATCTAGCTGGGACTAATTGCATTGTAATGCAAGTACCTTAGCCCTGTCTTTTGCTCTCAGCATATGTGTTTCAATAACATCCTTTAATTTCAGTCATGTACTTCTGACATGTTTTGAGGCATGCTTACATCAAGAAAATGATTTAAAAAAAAAAGCTGAGAGTACTGGAAAGGTTCTTGAATACCACACTTTCTTTTTCAACGCAACTTTTTTCTAATTGGTTTCAAAAAAATGAATTTTAAAAGAATAACCACTATTGTAGTTCCAAAATTCACCTTTTAAGCTTCAAAAGCATTAAAACTTCTATATTTTCAGCTTCAGAAATATATTTTGTTGTAGTCTTACAGCATAGTTTAACAACTTAAATTTGTTTCTTATTAAAAAGCTGAAGGATTAAAAAAAAATGTGCATAATATGATGGAGAAGGAAGAATTCCAGAGGCCTTTTGCAAACAATATTCTTAAACTATGTGAATTTGTTCATAAATTTTATCTTTTTGAGAAGTGAAAACAACTGACATGTAGTAAACTACCCTTTCTTATTGCTGAAATTATGATTGAAAAAACCTACTTAGAAAGTTATGAAATCCACGAGATCATATCCCTGCCATTTTAAATGCAAACACAAGTTTTCATTCCAGTTTCACCTTATATTTCACTAACAGCAGATCTAATTTTGCTAGAATTTTTTTCTGTACAAAATTTTCTTTCTCCTTTGTATTTCCCCATGGGATGTTCTCTTCCCCATCAATGTACTTAGTCTGCACCACATAGTACATGAGCATTATTACCCTCTTTCTCTTGAGCACGCTTTCCTCTTTCAGAGTGTCAAAGTCTTTACAAAGAGCACTGAACTGGGAATCTTTTAGAACTTCTGTTTAATTGTATCAGACATGCCAATTCAGGATGCCAACAATAACATACAGTAGATGTTGTGTGTGGCTTTTTCATAGCTTTTGGGGTAGTGTTTCTTTGACAGACTGGATAATGGAGTAGGATGAGGTGAAGGGCAACTTCTGCTAGACATGTGTACGTGTTAGAAGCCATGTGGCTGAAAGATTCAAACAGCTATTCAGTGAAAAACAAAAAAAAGTGTCCTGCTAAAATGCTTCCAGTGTCGTTTTTAATTAGAGTAGCCTTGACAATAGGTAATGGTTCATCCATTTAACAAAGCCCAGAAGTTTTAGCCTTGAAAAACTTTGCTAAATAAGTCATTAACTTTGGGGCCCACTCATCATGTGTAGATTCAAGGGTTACGTAGCTTTAACATATACCAAAAGTTGTGTTTTTCCCTCTTTGAAGACCATATTGCTAGAAGTGTTTGTACTTAAGACACCTTGAGCTTTGACCCTCGTAAATCTAGAGGTGAGCATAAGTGTTATCAGCTTTCAAACAACTTCAGTGCCATCTGACTGAGGAGGGTTGCACACTGCTAGCTTGAGGAGCAAAGGTGAGGAACAGGTGCGCAGCTACTAATATCATTTCCCATCCTTCCTGTTCACATTCTGTTCAATTTCTGAGTTACCCTGAAAAGGTAATTAATATTCAATATATGTACCTATAGTCCATTAAAGACACAATCATCTGATTTAAGAAAAATTTAACTGGTAAAATAAACCATTCATAATGAGTTTTTGTTATTGTTTTGGGGGATATGTGACTTTGGGGGCATAAATACAGTACTTGGTGTATGCACAGTTTATGCATTCTCAGCAGGCCTTTCATTTCACTGGTGACTCTTTATTTAGCATTTTGTGCTCCTTTCCATGGTGCCAAAGATATTGGCCTTCAACTTGCCCTCTGCTCATGCACATTGCTGAGTAAATAAACAAAGGCTCCAAAAGGCAATTTTCTTAATCAAGTTATACCCATCCAGCTGCATGCTGAATTTCAACAGCTCCTGAGGAAGCAAAAAAGTTATAAAGTACATGACATGCCTTTGACAAACCTAGTGAAGACATACTTATGACTGATGGCCTAGAATAAATGAAATGAGAGTTTTACTTCTATATTGACAATATTAATTAAAGTGCAGTCATTACAAACATCTACAACTACAGCTACAGCCATTGTATGACTTCATTGTGTTTGAGATAAAGATTATCTCATGATCAAAGACAAACAGTTACAATCCATTTTGAGGGGTATCTTTCAATGCATAGAACAGAATATTATCGAAATAATCTTCCATACCCAAGCTACAAAGAGAATCACTTTTCAAAGGCAAAAGGCTAGGGCTGCCCTCATAACAAGGAAAAAAAATTTTCCTCATAGTCTATGCAGCCTTGCTGCACTTCACCCTACTTTTGATTATGCGAATACTTTGAGACTTTTGACCACTTTCTCAGATTTAATTACAACAAAGTTTACAAAAAAGAGTTAAATAAGAAAGGAAAGGCCTCCTGAAAATAGGAGAAAGCATGAAAGGAAGGCATGAGCAACGAGGAGTAAGCGGCGAAGGAAGTCAGCATTGCCTTTAAAACGAGGGTTTTCCTAGCTCTGCTTTTCACTTACGAGGCCTTGGGCAAGTCATTCTCCTCATGAAGAAAAATTTCAGGCTTCTGCAGCAGGGAAGAACCGTGGTTCTGCTGCAATACAGACAGACACTACTAAAGTATTTCTCTTCTTGCTCTGCAGTGCTGGAGAGGAGTGAGGAGCCCAGAAACAGCTCCTCCTATTGAAGGTTTTCTTGTGTTACCATCAAAGCTCTGAAAAGTAACATGCCTTGAGAGAGTGCTTTGTCCAACAGTGTCACACTTACTCTAGACTCCACTCCAGCAGGAGGAGCAAATGAACTGGTGCTGTGACAGTACCAAAGACAATATGTTCCATAGAACTTTCTGCCAGGGAGAGTTCAAAATCACCGGATACTCCAGAGGAGGAGGAAAGGCCTGAGACTAGTGCAGGAATTTCCAGGGTTCCTTATTTCATCTTCTCTGCAATGGTTGCCTCAGAGCGGTCAGCCAGAACGCTGTTCCCAGGTATGTGGAGGATCCCTTACACCATTCTGAAAGAGTTAAGCACCATCAAGAAAGTGTAAGTGTAACACACTGGGGGACAGAGTTTCCTGGAAGAAGTGAGTCTTCCTTTGTCTTCAGCCCGAAAGTGTGCTGTAGCTCTCTCTGCACCATAGTTCTCCCAGAGGAAAGAAGAGATGTCTGTGAATTAATTAAAAATTTTGCTAAGTCCTTGGAAGAATGGGCCTATACAACTATCAATGTATTAAAAAATACATGAATAAAATAAGAAAAGTGCATGCTTAACTTTCCACATACCTTGAAATTGATGAACTACATAGAGACAAATATATGCTTTTATAAAACAAGCCATTAAATGTTTTTCATTAAACTGTTTTTCATTTTTCTGGCACCTCTGAAACACTTTTGGCATCCAAACACATGAGTTCACTACTTGAAACTGCTAAAATACAGGGCTCGATAGTGTGCTCCATAACATTTTTCATCAACTCCTTTTACAACTCCTAGCTGCCTGCCAAATGTTCAGCTAAAAAATCTTATCATTTAGCTCTCTGTTTATCTGTTTATTTTGGTTTTTTTCCCCCCTCTTGAAGCTGGGAAAAGCAACAGCATATGTCACATTTAATTCTACAAATCTGCTCCACCTTTTTTGCCATTCCCCCGTGGCTCAGAAAACAGCGTTTCAAAATATACTCTATCCTTTATAATGAAAATAAATACAAATACAATTTAATATAAATATGCATGTTTTTTGTTCTGCCTTGGCATATGTCTTCAATCAAATTTTGTTAAGACTGACACACAATTCTCTAAGTTCATGGGTAGAAACAGGCTCACTGTTTCTCAAACCATTAAACTGACTCATTTCCATGTTGACTCTGGACATATCAGTGTTATCAGAGAAACAGTTCAGCACTTCAGTCTGGTTTTGCTGAGATGTGCTTTACAACTATCACATCAAACCTCTCTGTTCCAAGCATGTGGTATCTCTTTTTTCCCCTTGCAATAACACTAACAGCATCAATAATAATGACATTTATCTCAGTAAAGGTATTGAAGGAGTTCAGCATCATTAATACAAACTTGAACTGGAATGGAAATCTGCTACATAACTAGCATAATTACCCTCCCTCCAACAATTTATTGTCAAAAATCCCTAGTGGAGTAGCAGAGGTTAAAAAATGGCATTCTTTAATGGTGAAGGAAAGCCATCCTTTAACCACTGTGCTGACTTGTTTATCCTTTACAAGGCAAGTACCACAGATCTAGTGACTGCTCGTCAATGAAGCCCATTTTTCCCTCACAACCCCTACAGTCCAGAGAACCATCTCTCTGTGTGGATGGATGGTAAACTTTTTGACATTCACAGCTCCTGGCTTACACAGTTACAAATTTTTCCAAACACGGTAGGAGTGTAGCTCCGACTAGGACTGATAAATGGGTTTTTTTTGTAGATTACAAAGCACTTATCAGAAGTACTTTCAAAAGCAGTTATTTTAAAAGAACAAAATATTGCCTTATCCACACTGTGAAATTTTTCCCCAAGGCAAGGGGAGGTAAAAAAATCCACGGTGTTTCTAATGTTTTTTAACTGGTGAGGAACTCGACAAAAATTTCTGCAGTGCCTGTGCGCGCGTGTGCGTGTATGTACATGGGCATGTGCATATATGCATGTGTGAGTATGTACACATGCACGTATGTATGCGGGTATGTGTGTTCCTGCGTGTGTGCACACATGGACACACTTACAACAGAGGTTTAAGAAAACAATGTAAACAGGATCAATATAGGTTATGCAGTATTGCAGTAACACTAATAAGACAAGAATAACTGTTGTGTATTAGAAACAGAGAAAATGCCCATTACCTTGTAAAGGATCTTTATTTCTTCTTCATTCTTCTATGAGCGCCTTTACACACACAGTCTGATCTGCCACATACCCATATCTCACCTTGGGGACAACCAGTGAAATCCCCACTAAGTGCTGCTGTGCAGGCACATGAATGCATAAGAATTTTTATTTATTTATTCAACTTGTTTTTTAATAAAGTAATCTGTTAAAGTCATCTTCATGGAAAAGGAAGGTTCACGCACAGTGTTATACTATAAATTATCACTACTCACCTCATGAATGAAATAAAAAGAAAACCAGAGCATTGGGAGCTTCTAACTTTTATCTGCGTGCTGCTTTCATGCTCAGCCTGACTTGCTGCATGTCCGTCTCTATGGCTTTGGGGGTAGCAAAGGAATTGCTGGATGAGGGCTTGCTTCTGTGCAGGCACAGTGTACTGTTTGACCAGGGCAGTACTGTACCAGTCCAGTGCCAGGTTTGGTACTAACATATGCTCTATTCACATTTTTTGCAAGAGGGAAATAAGACTCAGAAAGATTTCACTGAGGATTATAAAGTTCTGGTGGAGACGAACCTCATGGTAAAAGCCACCAGTGCATATAATAGACATCACAAACCACTATCTCAAGACTGATCTAGTGACAAGGAAATAATTGCTATTAAAACAAGCATCTGAACTCTCCAGCTGTACTATCCAGAGAGCGTTCAAGTTTCATTAATTCAAGATGATGCTTTTAAGAAGTCTTTTTTTTGCATTAGTACCACCTTGAGTGATACCGTAGCCTATTCCTCAACACCGTTCATATCATATGAAGTGCACTTATTGCCAGGACAATCTTTCCTTTTGCTCTTCCGGCCTTCAGCATATCCCAACTCCTCTGTTAGAATTATAAAATCATAGAATAGTTTAGGTTGGAAGGGACCTTTAAAGGTCCAACCCCCCTGCAATGAACAGGGACATCTTCAACTAGATCAGGTTGCTCAGAGCACCATCCAACCTGACCTTGAACATTTCCAGGGATGGGGCTCTCAACACTGAAGCTCTGTACCATCTCAGAGGCTCTGAATAACTTTCAGGTTCCCTCATTTTCTCAAGTATGGCTCTACTGAATACAACCAACAAGGCCAGCCTGACATTGTTGGTTTGTTTTTCCAGGATCACCTTCATAACTTAATGCATGGGAAAACTTTTACGTTTGGGTTAGCGAAGCCAAAATTTTCATAGATGTTTCTTCATAAGGCTTGTTTTTTTAATGCACACATGACAAAGGTTAACTGAATCTATTTTGTGTATTGGTTACGTTTGTTCATTTACAGATACCTTCTTCAAAATATGTTGTAATTTTTAAATATATATAAATTATGTTTAACAGAACAGTTGCAAAAATCACTTATTAATGAACAGTGTTTGACAAGTGTAGAATATAGCAATAAAGCTTCTACCTCAAAAGCAGGTACTACTGTACTATGCTTTATTAACAATCCCCTAGAACTAATCCTTTTATGACCCAAAAGAACTAGTAATTTCTTAGTCTCCTCAAATAATGAGCTTTTTGCAAAAAAAGTACTTGTCAGACTGACCAGTTTTGTTTGTCACAGTGTCAAAACTTTGACTTTCTTAATACATTTTTCTTGAATGTATTCCTGAAAAATTGGTCAGCTAGTGAGGAAGATGATGATTTGAAACCTGTTGATTTGTCAACTGGTATACATAATGAATGATTGAAAATTGAAACAAAATCACAGGTATGTGAAACATGCAAAAGCCAATGAGTAACCATATATAGAACAAGGTATATTAATGCAAACTCTTAATGCCATGATTGTCAAAATGCAACATGGCAAACTTTAAAAATTATGAAAACAATCAGAGCCTAAAATGTTTAAAATGTGGTAACAATTCAGGGAAACCAAACCTCCAAGAGTAGAAACATCCTGAGACAAGCTTTAAGAAAAGTCTTTTCTGAGACAAGAAAATAAGGCTTACTACATGGTGGCTGTCTGGTGGCAGAAAAACCCGAACACCACCCACATACTACTTATCCTTGCCAAACTCTCTGTGCCTTCTTTTTCCTATCTCCACAATAAATTTATTGTTGTGCAAGCAGGAGACAGTTATTGAAATTATTTCAGTTTAGATTCCACAGATAATATCTTCAATGTATCCATTTATGTGCAATGGTAAATATATTTTGAGTTTCATAAATGAAATACATTTTGAGTTTCATAAATGATTATTTTACCAACAGAATAAATCCTAGCAGTGGAACAAAACTGAAGAAGGCATTTTTCCCAAAGAGCTGTTTAAAGTTATTTTAATAATAATTTCCTGTTACACTACTTTGAACCTGGGGTTAACAGAAGATGTTAAGTAAACAAAACCTGGTTAACATAAAGCTTTATTAATAACTTCTTACAAAATGGGTATACATAGATAAAGACACCATAAAATAATTTTAAAATTACCTTGTAAAGGGGAAAAAGAGCTAATGTCAAATGGCTGAGGACACTAAGAAGAAATTAAGAAAATTATTCATTCGAATGGATTATAGAATGAGAAGGTATTTTTATACTATGATAGAGAAGTTAATGCACAAACTATATTTTATTATATGCATCACCCATCCCTATGGGTGAAAATCACTATGGAGATTTTCTCCATAGTCGGTCAAGCTAATTGTTGATGAATCTTTCCTCTGCAGTGAGACATATAAAATCAGGAAACTAAATTATTTCTTAGATAAAAGAGTGACTGATTTTCAGTCATATTCAGGGGATAACCAAATATTTTACCCAAAACTATATTTTTTACTATACAAAATCTTCTTGGAAAAATCGAGCACTTCACATAGAATTTTAAGGTTTTAATGTGAAAACAAAAATATACTACTAGAAACCTTCTTCCAGACTTCTGCTACTTATATCCAAAAATTTTTATTTTTAGTCAATGTTTTTCAGTTCTTCATTGCCAGAAACTAAAAATGTTGTTTTAATTTTTTTTACAGGGGAGAAAACATCCAAAATATTTTCTGACGACTCTAACTGCTGAGTAGTGGACATGCTAAATTTAAATTCTACTACACAGTACACTGAACACATGATCCTTTTTTATCTAGCTGCCTAGGAAAGGACTTGGGAACTTACCCTTTACTTCTCCAATGTAAACATGTAGGCCAACTGATTCAGAATATTCACACAGTGAACTCTGGTCTTGCTGGATTTGTAACTATTTCATAGAATCACAGAATCATAGAATATCTCAAGTTGGAAGGGACCCATAAGGATCATCAAGTCCAACTCCCTGCTCCTCTCAGGACTACCTAAAACTAAACCATATGACTAAGAGGGTCGTGCAGACGCTCCTTGATCTCTGACAGGCTTGGTGCCATGACCACTTCCCTGGGAAGCCTGTTCCACTGACCGGCCACCCTCTCAGTGAAGAATCTTTTCCTAAAGTCCAATCTGAACTTCCTCTCATGCAGCTTCATTCCATTTCCTCGTGTCTTATCGTTAGTCACCAGAGAGAGGAGATCAGCACCTCCCCCTCCACGGCCCCCCTTGAGGAAGTTATAGACTGCAATGAGGTCACCCCTCAGCCTTCTCTTCTCCAAGCTGAACAAGCCAAGTAACCTCAGCCGCTCCTCATAAGGCTTGCCCTTGAGACCTTTCACCATCTTGGTCGCTCTCCTCTGGAGACACTAGTAGTTTGATGTCCTTCTTTGTTCAGCATTTGCATTGAATGGTGTGAGAGACTGTCACCAAAAACTAATCTGGATAATCTGAAGTTCGGAGTAACTGGAGAAGATACCTTGTGACAGCAAAAAACAGCTGAAGAGATCTGAAAGATTTGCCCTTTGTGATTCTTCTCGGGCCAATGTTTTTGTTAAGTGTTGAAAAGGAGGAGTATCTTCACACTAAAACACCTTCCAGAATAAGTAGTTGTGAAGGGCCAATCACTGAAGACAGTGTATAAATTTCCTCTAAACAGCTGATGCACTTAGAGACTTTTAACACTAACTAGAGCTCCAAATTTGTAAGATGCCCTTGACTTAATATTTGATTGCAGAAACCCTCAAATTAGATTCTCAAATGTTCATCTAGAAGTTAAAAAAGTATACCCATGACTTCCTCTCATTGTCACAATGAACACAATGAAAGATGAATTTGCTTTGGACAGACTGGAACATAATAGTAGAGGTGAAGAGAAATATTCATTTAAGCAGTTAATTGTAAGTGCCACATGCTTGCACAAAACCAGAACTCCCCCATTCAATTTTGCAGTGCCTTAGTATCCATGAAAAGTGCATGAGGTCAGAAGACCAGCATCAGATATTTAAAACCATAATGGTATTTTAGTAAAGATTTTAGTCAACAGGATTTGTAAAACTGGGAGTTGTGATTTACAGCAATGGTATGCGTTTTAGCTTTAAGATGTCTATTTTTCACTAAAAGAAAATCCCAGAGTCTCAGAATGTCCTTAACATAACCATGCTTTTTATAAAAATGAAAGATAAAAGAGAGGTATGTAGCTCAAATTATTTAAAGAGCTTTGGAAACTAAAAGCTATCAAATCCAATTTTCTTTTTTTTGCTGTGTTCCCAGATTAATAGCCTGCAAGCTTATTGCCATAAGAAAGTATCTGTCATAATCTAACAAAACTCTAGCATTCTTGGGGAACATGACAGCCAAGTGGAATTTGTGCAGCTGTGTTTCCAAAGTTCATAACTGGGTGTCGTGGTTTAACCCCAGCCGGCAACTCAGCACCACGCAGCCGCTCGCTCCCTCCCTCCTGGTGGGGATGGCGGAGAGAATCAGAAGAGTAAAAGTGAAAAAACTCGTGGGTTGAGATAAAGACAGTTTAATAGGCAAAGCAAAAGCCGCACACACAAGCAAAGCAAAACAAGGAATTCATTCACTACTTCCCATGGGCAGGCAGGTGTTCAGCCATCTCCAGGAAAGCAGGGCTCCATCACGCCTAACGGTGACTTGGGAAGACAAACGCCATCACTCCGAACATCCCCCCAATTCCTTCTTCATCCCTCAGCTTTATATGCTGAGCATGACATCACATGGTATGGAATATCCCTTAGGTCATTTGGGGTCAGCTGTCCCGGCTGTGTCCCCTCCCAGCTTCTTGTGCACCCCCAGCCTACTCGCTGGTGGGGTGGTGTGAGAAGCAGAAAAGGCCTTGACTCTGTGTAAGCCCTGCTCAGCAGAAACAAAAACATCCCTCTATTAACAACACTGTTTCCAGCACAAATCCAAAACGTAGCCCCATACGAGCTACTATGAAGAAAATTAACTCTATTCCAGCCAAAACCAGCACAATGGGTTAAACCCTCAAAAGTTTAAACTGATTCCAAATTCCTTGAAACCAGCCCAAAGCACATACAAAAAGAGGGGCAGAGGAGGAAGAAGAAATCTTTCCCAACTCTTTGACACTTTCCACCATGCTACTGTGCATTAGTTATTTACATACTAGTGCCCTGCACTTACCAAAGGTACTGCATCATAAAAGTAATGAAAATATAATAAATCATTAACAGTGGGTGTTATAGGCACATAAAAACTAATTACATCTCATTCTGTTTTTGAAATTGCCAGATGTTCAGATTCTAGGATTTGAAACTTTGCACATTAAGGGTTTTATGTTTTGTTTTATTCTTCTGGATACAGTGGAATAATCTAGAATTAATTCCGTTAATGCATGACACAGTGACTTGTGACTGCTCATGAAGACTTCCTGACACTTCTGTTAGAAAAGCCCATTTTCAGATGCTTAAACTTTACCAATCTGTAAGATGTAGGCTGATATTTTTCATGCCACTCTCCAGTTGATTTATTATTTTACATTTCAGCCGAGAAACGTAAGCCCTTTCTGAGAACAAGACAAGAGAAAATGTGTCGTTTTACCCACATTAATCATAGTAATAATAATAATGCTGATTGAAAAAAGGAAAAAAAAGGAAAAAAAGGAAACAAAACAGCTGAAAAAACCTGATGCAAGCCACTGTTGAAAAGCAATTTCACAAGAATACAACTGAAGTCCAGATGTGTATGCCTTAGTCATTCCCAGTAAGATGAAGCCAAATTTAACCAAGTTTAAAGACTTACAAACACAGCTCAACATGACCAACAACAGATTTGTGCATGTGAAAGAGACTTTCCCTCCCGGCAAAAGAGAATCACTTCAGACTCTGTGAACATCCCATTTGTACTGCCCACGAAAAGCCCAGAATTACAGAAAACTGAAAGATTTCTGGGTTGTTGTGAACTGTAGCAGGACAAGGGTGGGACACGAATATTAAACAAGGAGCCTAAGAGGGAAACTAACAGTTGGAGCTAGTGGGAATGGGGAAGGCACATGTGGCTGGAAGGGTGACCACATGCCAATAAGGCAGAGAAAAAAATTGGATTATGAGTCAGGAAGAACTGGCACTAGCTAAGCAAACAGACTGAGACAAGAAGGAGAAAATAAAGTCTGAAGGAGTGAGACAAGTGGTGAAAAAGCCAGGGCAGCAGACAACTGAGTCAGGAAAAAAGAGAAAGATCTACTGGAGACAATGGAACATAGATCAGGTATGGGAGAGAGTCCCACACTTCTGTGTTGCATTTCTGTCCCAGAGCTTGCAAGAGAGCCTAAATTACATCATTTTGTGATTTGTCTCTGGACAACTAACTCAACTGAGGAAGTATCCCCCAGTAGTCCTACTCTCCGTGCATCAGGGCAGATCACTGCTGCTAGGCTCCCTGCTCCACTTCTAGAATGAGAGGTAGAGCTTTGCGCTCTGGATTTTACAGTTCCACAATGCTGATTTTCTTTCATGTCACTAAGATGCCCACAGACTAGACCACTAGGCTGTTCCACATTGTTTCTTGAAGGCCTTACTTGCTTTCTTTGTGGCACTCTCTCTCCCTGATGCACACACACACTTCTGCACGCACACACAGAGAGGGTAAAATTAAATCTGACAAGGCATGCAGATGAAAGCTGGGAAATAGTGCAATTATCATTTCCCACGAAATCTTAATTCAGCCCTTTGTGCACAGATTTTAGGGTACAGTTTATAAAACTGTTGTGTCATTTTGAAAAAAGAATGGACCTGCTTTAGGAAAGAACATGAGTCATGACATGAAGACAGTGTTACCTACAAAGATGAAAAGGGGAATGAAGCAGAACCTCAGGAAAACTGGTTATAAACTCCTAGATCAGTAAAGAAAAGAAAAGTTCAATTTCCTCAAAACCTGAGAGGTTTTATTGTTTTTTCTCCAGTTCTGATTTCAAATAAATTCACAACATTCTTCATTTTAAAAAAATGACAATTACAACACTTTTGCCCTTTTTATTCAGTTAGATATTATTCAAAGAGGATGAAAGATATGTTGAGAAGCTGTTCACTACAAAAATAATTAATGGACAAAAAAATGAGATGCTTAAATCCAAACACATCAAACAGTACATGTTGCTAAATGTTGAACCATTATTCTGTTTTTCCCCATGTTCTGAGCAACGACCTTGGAGAAAAAAGATATAATCTTAAGACGCCTTTTGATTTCAAAAGTTTCTCCAAGTTCTAGTCTCATGACTTCTGCAGCTGAATCCTGCCTTGGGGAAAGGGATGAGACAATAACATGCTCCAGACTTTCAATGTGGTGCTGGACAACTCCCTGAAGCTGAACTTTTCCTAGGTCAGCTGCTAATGGGCTGTTCTTCATTTTCTGCTTGTTTAGATTTACATTCCTGGATGTGACCCACAAAAAAAAATGGACCCTCACGATGACAACTGAAGGTGATAGAGATTGCGCTTTGAATGTTCCATGTCTGTCATAATACTAAGTTACCTGAAAAAAATCCAGGTCCTGCCCATCTTAAATTTGGCACCTAAGATTAACGACTGGTCAACCTTCATGTCTGTACTGTAGTTTGCAGTTTGCACTGTGGGAATGACTATAATACTCCACTGTGAAAATGAAATGTTTGTGAAGTGTTTGTTCTCCATTGACATATCCCATAATAAATCTCAAGAGAAAATGAATAACATTGTTTTCAGATGTGGGTTTGACTAGTACGCAGTAAATGGGCCACACAATGAGTAGCAAGGAAAAATTACTGAACAGTTGTTAATTAAACCAAGTAGAGCTATCCCAATCTGTCCAGTCTGTGCACAGAATTATGCAGAAATCTTGTGAGGGGCAGAGAGGAAAATACATCTCCTAGTGCACATGCAGAAGAGGTAGAAACTGGGTTTATGTAGGAAACTTCGGTTTCTATGTTTCCTACTTTTCAGGATTTGACTTTATTTTTTGTACTTTTCCCATTACTTGCAAACAGTATCATTTATAGGGGAACAAGCTACCAACTGGTCATCTTTAATGTCAGAATTGCAGCACGTCAGCTTCTATTGGCAGGTGCAACTACTTTAGCAAATCAACATTTTTACTTTCAACAGTGTTATAGAAGACTTCTGGCATACAACCATCTGGGTGCAGGATACACTATGAGGGTCTCTTGAAGGTTGTTTATTTACGTTGGAATGATATTGATTTTTACACTCTTGGTTTTGCTGATGTAATCTACATTAGATGCAGCGCAAGTTGTGCACAAGGCGCTGTGAGAAAGGACTGGCTCTGTTGTTAACATGGTGCCTTTTCCACTCAACATAGGGACATCTGGCCTGACAGAGAATCTGCTCTGAACAGCAGTTGCCATTCAGTGATCTACACAAGTGTTTCCCAACTCTATTCTATGACTTATAGAATGACTCCGTGACTACAGATGACCCTCAACATATATACCCGGAGACTTTCCAGAGGATTGCTCCTTAATGTACAGCTCTTTGGCCTTCATAGCTGGTTAAAAAAAGGAAGAACAAGCAGTTGTAATCCTTCCAGACATTATCAATGTGAACAAATATTGTCCTAACATGACTACTTCTGGCCACCTGCTTGGTTGCAGATCCATATTCCAGTATATCAATGTTGTCTCCACTGAAAGACAGGTTCTGTCTAGTTTCAGCCAAAAATGTAAGAACTTTGTTAGACTACATTCTCCTACTTCAACATCTGAGAACAAAATGATGAACATGAAGAATTCTACCATGTCTGTTTTCTGGATAGACGAATCTATTCCAAATCAATCAATCAATCAATCTTTTATATGTCTGGTAATTTAATTTCTTGGTAGAACAACACTCTTGCTGTCAGATAGCAACACGTTTTCCTCCTAGGTTTGACAACTATCAGCCCCCAACAATCATGCAGTTTTTTCCTGGCATTTCTTTGTCTGAAAGTTGGTATGAAAACAGAAATAACTTTCATTAGCTGCAGTGGCTATTAGAAACCTCATCTAATTCAAGGACTAGACAAAAATAAGCCATGCTCAGTGACCTAAATTCCTCACATATTGACACAAAGCATATTTTTGTTAGAAGCCAATATTCTTAGAAGTTATTTGAAAAGGATGGAAATCCAAAAGGAACAGGGAAAGGGACAAACTTGAGGTTTTATATAAAGAAAGACACCCATGCCATTCCTTCCAGCCCCCTCTGTTTCCATCTCTCCCTCTCTTCCCTTCCCCTACGCACCAGAATACTTTTAGGAATAATTTCAAGATACTCATTACTTTGGTGTCTCAGTTGCATTATAAGACACACAGTGTCACTTACAGATCTGAATTCCCTTCACAAATCTTATTTTCAAGGCTACTTAGTATGTGTAGATACTGGAGCCTCGTAGCTGCAGGGATCTCCCAGTCTCTACCAAAAAATATATAGCAAAAAAAGATTTTCCTTAAACTCTTAAAAATGTGTTCAACAAATAGCATACAAGGAGTATCAAGAACAGACAGCCTGTTTAACTAGAAATTGGTTAAAAAATAAACGTTTCTGAAATAAGATTTCTCAGAAACTATGTATTCATTATTCTATCAACTACCTGAATGAGGCCCAAAAATAGCTGTTATGTAAAGCACAGGGTATACACACTGTACTTCCATTCACTTCAGTGCAAGTATAGCAAATTCAAATGAAGCTGAAAGTTGTAGAGACAGATCCGGCTATATCCATGTTAATGGATCCAGGCTTTTTAGTATAAATTGCACAGGTATAGGAAAATGGGAACTAGAAACAAGAAAGGAAATTAGAGGTTCAAAGTGATTTAGGAGACAGTGGGTGCATTAATAAAGAAAAGAACAATGGTGAAATGGATAAACTAAGTTAAAATACTTGAAAGTTCAATATTTTAAAGACAGTTTTAAAATGGCAACTTCCAAATATTTCATATGGTTCTACGCAACTTGCTTCATACCAACCTAGAACAGAAAACCACTTGTGAAATAATTCCTCACTTAGAGATAAAAAAAAACAAACCTAAAACAATCAGAGTTATGAAATAACTGTCTACAGTTGTCTACAGTTGTCTAGAGTTGTGTTACTTTGAAAATACCAAGAGATAAAAACTAACAAGTGGATTTCTTCAGGATTTTACCAAGGTCCACAAAATGTGTAACGTTAATATAAGCAAATACTCAGTGCATTATTTATAACCACAATGGAAAAGGACAGAAAAATTACAGAAACCTAAAGAAAACAATTTCCTCTTTGGTTACAGTATTCAAAGTCATAAAAAGTAAGATAGTTCCAGAAGGAGAGTACTAAACAGAGAAGCAACCACAAGGAAGGGAAAAGTATTTGCCAATATCATATATCAAATATTTCCCAAACCTAAATCAAGTTCCTTTTATAGGTAAAAAGAAAATCCACTGTCTCTCCAAACTGAATGCAAGAGCTGTAGCAGAAGGAGGACCTGTAACTGTAAGACCCCACCAATCCTCAGTATCTATTTCTACATTAAATATTCCAACAGGTATTGGATTGGCCAATACACCCTCAATAAACCTATATTTTATGTCAGTGGTCTTTTTAACTACTGTTATACGCACATTTTTTTTCCTCTGCAAAAGTCAGCTTTGGGACTGTCATCAGAACAGCACATAGTGACATTAAAAGATTGCACTCAAGGTCTGACGGTGTGCTCAACAAAAGTCTGGCCTCACTGACCATTTTGATTGTGTCCACATCACTGATACATTTTTTTTCCCCCCTCAGAATAACAGTTCCTACTTTCCAAGTTATACTGAAAGTTTCAGTAAACTCTCGTCTTCAGAATGACCACATAATGACTGCAATATATTTCCTTTGTGGCTGACTCTTGGACATCACTCAAATGTCTCAGATCAAGAATATATATTTTTAGGGTACAATAAGACTAAATTATCATGGTTCCACTGGATGGATCATCAGTTCAAAACAACTTCAACTGGAATATTTAGAAATGATTTAATAAGATCACAGGTTTTAGAAAGTTTTTCTTCTGTTAACTCATTTAGGTTTGTTTGAAAATGTGACCTGCAGAAAATAGACTTCTTGCCCTTCTGTTTTGACAAAGTTTTTTTCATGACAAATTATCTCTTTTCTTCATTTGTTCTCAGGTTATGTTTAATGCTTCTTTAAAAGAGGACAGAGCAGATCAGGTAGGATCTCTTAAAAAAAAAAATGGGAAAAGATTGTGCCTTCTTTGGGGGAAATAAGCACAGCTGAAGAAAGATGCTTTAGGGGTGACAGGCTGAACTCAAGGCCACAAGAATTTCAAGAAAGCTCTCAAATTCTGTGGTTCACATGCTGAGTACTGAAAGGAGGAGGGAGCACCCACCCACCTGTGCCTCAGAGACAGAAATTTCCTGGGAAGCAGAAAAGCGCATGAGGAGCTTGCAGCAAGGTAAAAGACTGAACTGAAAATGTAAAACAAACCTTGGAAGCAAAGACCTATTTTCAAGGAAATTTGGCAGGAAAAGACCAAAGTATAACCTCTTTATTTTTATTATTCCTCCCCTACTCACAGTTAGGTATTTTAGAGACATAAAACTTGATGATTTTAAACTAAAGCTGTATTCTTTCACAGCTACCCATAGTTCTTGTGAATGAGGAATTTCCCCATTACAAAAAGCAGGGGGAGGAGGAAGAAATCCTAAGACTGGTATATCTCAGCCATGCAGATCTCAGAAATTCAAATTCTTCTTAAGGTACTGCCATAGTTTAACCTCAGCCAGCAACTGAGCACCACACAGCCGCTCACTCATTCCCCCTGCCCCGGTGGGATGGGGGAGGGAATCAGAAGAGGAAAAGGGAGAAAACTCATGGATTGAGATAAAAACAGTTTAATAATTGAAATAAAATAAAGTAAAACAACAACAATAACAACAACAACAACAACAACGATAATAGAATATACAAAGCAAGTGATACATGATGCAATTGCTCACCACCCGCCGACCGATGCCCAGCCAGTTCCTGAGCAGCGGCCCCCCCCCGGCCCAGTCTCCCCAGTTTATGTACTGAGCATGATGTCACATAGTATGGAATACCCCTTTAGCCAGTTTGGGTCCTGGCTGTCCTGGCTGTGCCCCCTCCCAGCTTGTCGTTGGCAGAGCATGAGAAGCTGAAAAGTCCTTGACTAGTGTAAGCACTACTTAGCAACAACTGAAACATCAGTGTGTTATCAACATTATTCTCATCCTAAATCCAAACCACAGCACTGTACCAGCCACTAGGAAGAAAATTAACTCTATCCCAGCCAAAACCAGGACAGGTACATTGTTCTTTCACTGTTTAGCTTATGACTAGTTACATCTGTAATGGCATTTGTCAAACAGGTCCCTTTGTATCACAAAAAAAGACTAGAAATATCTTAGCATTGCATGGAAAGAAGAGCCAAAATGTTTGATCTCTTCCTTACTTAGCACTCTGAAAAGGCTTTGAAAGCTCTACCGTAAACAAAGTTCAGACATTTTCATAGGCAATGCTTTTTCAGATGCCTATTAACTTCTGGGGATATTTCATTGTTACCATAGGTATTTCTAGAGAAAACTGATACTTCTAGCTAGAGGGAGAGGATGAAACATTATCATCATCCAGACCTCCATTCAGTGAAGATTTATTTTCCTTGAAAAATCACAGCTGATTGCTTATTTGGTGAGGCACTAATCCCATTCATGTCTGCAACCAAGAAGGCTCAGCGAGGCCAATTTTTTACAGAATGACTACTGCCTCTTCACATTAATGTAGGTCAACTCCTATTTTTGCCATCTGTGCTCCTATTGGGAGCTGTGTCTCATCCTTAGGAACTCACTGAGCCTCAAGATGGGAAAAAGTACACCAAGCTAGCACTCTCCTCTCTCAGTTTTTCTCTAGAGCTGGTTCTTTGTAAGGCTCTAGGAATGCTTAAAGCCTGAGGAATGTTTTGATTACAAACGTAAGGGAAGAGGGTCTTTTTTGTCCTTCATGTTGAAAGACTACTGATGCGGCAAAGAATCCATATAATTTAGTATAATTTGCTATTTAGAATCCTGATGGTTACAGGCTAAATATGGACTTTTCAGAAACTCACGTGAAATATTGGGGAAGTGACAGCTGAAAGGCAAATAAAATAATGGTATTATTGGTATAATATTAAAACAATTGGAAAAGCAGAATAATGAATTTTATTGAGTCTACATCAAGATCTATTCAGTCTGGAATACATAACTAACTTTTGTTTGGCTATTTTGGGATTTTTTTGCATGTCCTACTTATTAACTTGCTTTATGTAACTATATTCTAAATTATGAATATTCTGTATAACAATAAAATGAAAGAATACTAAAAGGAGGTAAAAACCAACATAATCTCATTATCAGAAGAAAAATGAAAAGGTGTCTATCAAGATCCTGAAAATGACAAGTCTGGCACTTAATTAATGATCTGTTTACATAGCATAAAAAGATGACCACAGTAAACTGCATGTATCACAGATCTGTTTAATTACTAAAGCTTCAGACAAGCAGCTACATTATTGTGTAAAATCGGCCCTTTCAATTCTATACAGATATCTGAAATTTCTGAAAACCACAGTGTTGATAAGACACGGATGACAAGAACTGATTTTATTAAGCTGATCTTGCAGTTTGGTTTAGATTACTGAAAGAACGTTTTGCAAAATCCTTTTTTTCTATGACTCAGTTCCACACAACCCCTTTGGTATTTTTCTCCCTTTTCCCTGATTTTATAATCAGATCACAAGCTTTCTTAGCACACTAAGAGAAGAACAAATAAACCAAAGAAACCCACTAAAATGTGCCTTTTCTTATAAAGCTATCCTTTCTCACAACCCTGAAGATGAAATAAGAATTTTGTATTTTCAGTGCATAAGCTCCTTTGGCAGCACATTCAAGTCTATGCAGAAAGATTTTTCAGAACTACAAAGTGAAAGATTTGTTCGTTGCTTAAAAAACTACTTGTTCTGCCAATTGCCACTACAAATCTGATTGCTTTAAGTTTTCAGTTTTCAGCTAGCAGCAACCCACAAAAATCTTAGAGACAAAAGAAAGGATGTATGGTTAGCCACCATTAGAGGAGTAGTTAGTGCATAATAGCCAGATCCAGATCCCAGGCTACTGAGGAACTCTTGTATCTTGCTAAATAGTGATTCAAAGCAACAGACCAGATCATCAAGAAGGGTGTAACTCCCTAACAGAAAATCCTGTGGTGACTATTCTACAAAATTCTACCAGTGACTGCTCAGGAGAAAGCACCACTTACCATAAGACTGTCACCTTGCCAAAGCAGATGCCTTACTAGTAAACAAGATGGTATATGATGGCCACAGGACAGAGCAACATGCTAGAGTTGTGCAGGTCTATCCATCAAAAAAAACCCCAAACCTGCAAAACTCAATAGCTTGAAGTGAGCCATGATTTTTCTAAAATTGAGAGATGCAGTCAATACCAGGTTTTCTGGAGAAAGTGTCCTGCCTCACTCTCACTGGAACACTGCCATTTCTTGCTAAGATTATTTCATTTCAGTATTTTAAACATGTTAAGAAACAAAGCCATGCTCATACTTAACTTTCTTAGGATTGTAGAGCTGTTGAATTCTACTTACTTCTTGATAAGGATTGTTTAACAGTTTCAGAATGGGCCACCTGGAAAAAAGCACAAACAAACAAATGGAGGAAAAAAAAAAGCATGCAGTGAGTACTGCAAAACCCTGAGTATGCAGGGTTTTGTTTATCATTGGTTTATAACCAGCGTGTAACTGAAATGATTAAGTCAACAGTTGGTTTCACAGCTATGCTGCACATATACACTACAGCTATGGGCTTGGTTTGACAGCTCCTTTATGAACAACAGAGATACTCCCATTATAGTCAGAATAATGTCTAGATCTGGTGATGTTTCCGGACATGATAAAGGGTATATTATAATACTACTTCTATTCAGCCTGCTAACTACCATGAACTAGGCCATTCCATCAGTTTCCTAATTCATGTACTTGACTTACATGGTCTTTGTCTGGTCCTATTGCTGATGAATGAATTACTTTTCTTTTTTTTCTTACCTGAGTCTGCATCAGACTTTTGTATACTGATACAAGTAATATTTTCCATGAGAACGATGAATTTCCACTTGGCTTTCTGTCAGGCTATTTTCATGAGTCCTACTTAATTTCACATCCCAAGACCTCTGAATGTTCGAAGTAGGATGCAGGCTTGGTATGATAATTTTATTTTTCTCAATATTCCTTCTGTTGTTATTTTCTGTGGAGACTTATGTTGCTGTACTTCAGAGTACAAAGAAATACAACTCTAATTTAGTACTTATGGAATCTATTTTCTCATTTACTCTTCTCTCAGCAATATGACAGTAGACCAAAAAAGCCTGAGGAAGGTTTGATTCAAATACAAAGGAAATTGTGCTCTGTTTACAGATTTATTTATAGATTATACTGGCTGTTGTTTAATTAACATGTAGAAACCTGACAATTTTTTATTACCTTTCCAAAATACTATTACATCGCTGAATTTCTGATCCATTAATCACTGTAAATTTACAAAGTATCATTGGTTTTTCTGCATTTTGAACTTTGTGCCCTGCCTATTCTTTCACTTATTCCAGCAGATAAGCCATACAAAGCATGTAATCCAGCATGATCAAATCCTATTTTACAATGTCAGAGACTCAGGCTGCTAAAGTCAACAGCTGTATATACAAGAATTAGAAAGAAGTCCATGCTATGCAAAAATGTTCATAGTTATGATAAGAGAAAGATTGTCTTTAAAAAAGTAAAAAAGGGAATGACCAGTTTGTCCTCAAATTGAAAAGACAAGATAGCTATAACTAGATTGAGAACTTTGTTGTTTTCATTCTGGTACTTAGAAAAAATTGCATGTGTTTGTTGGGTTTTTTTAAAAGAAAAGTTAAATTAACTCTATTAATCAAGCAGTGGACTTTTGCTTTACTCATACATACATATTCAGCCAGCTAAGGAGGAGGGAAAGGTTACTGATAGGGTCGTAGTGGCAAAGTACGTTTGCATTTATTTGTCCTCAAAACAAAGAAAGGGACAAGACATAGGACATCTGCCAAAAGATCTGACTCCCTGTAGTGGGTGAAGAAAAGGAGCTCACTTGTAGTTTAAAGGATATCTGCAGCAGACAAAGCATTCTGGGTAAGGTTCTACTGTCCTCTGGGAATCCAGATACTCCTGGTGAAAGACTATCAAAAATGCCATGAATAGATCTACTAGGAGGGAGTTTTTGTTTGTTTTAAGCAGTTGTACATCAAGTCAGTTTACACCTAAATAATACAGTAATTATGTCCTCATTTCACTCAGAGTGTGTCTTTAGTATCAGGACTCACACAATAGAGAACAGAATCAGTCGTGCCTAATGACATTCCCTATTTGCATTGTCTTGTTTAAAGACAATATCATATTTAACTGATTCCATATTTTCCAATTAAACAAATCTCAGGCAATAATTATTTACATTTCTGATTCCATTCTTACTGGACGCACTGGCATTTTTCCATCTTTAGCATGAAATAGATTCAGACGTACTGCAGTACATACTGTGGTAGTGAAAATTAAATCATCCTTTTGTCTTGCATTTTCTGCTGCAAATTAGCACTTATATTTTGTTTAAAATGACTGATAGTACATTTAATGATCAGCAAATTAACATTGCTTCAAATTTTCTAATGAAGCTGGCTTTTCAGAAAGCTTGCAAAGCATATCACAATCAAAGATTACTAACTGAGCTGAAGCAAGATTTAGTTCCAAAAAAATATTTATATTAGTCAGTTATTTGTTACAGCTACAGCAGAGAATATCTGACTTAGCAGGATTTTTAGGTTTTGTTTTAAATCAAAATATTATGAGATGCAATCTCTTTTTGTTCCTCTGTAATTTTTCTTCAAATCCGTAACAAGTAGAAATGGAAGTAGCTAATACAACACTAACTTTCTATTCTGAAAAAAGAATGTTTCCCAAAGAGCCATATTTCTTTAGGAAATATCAGTTTTTACCAGAAGGAAAAATATTTTCATAGGTGTTATATTGGCCAATTTGCCAATCAATAAACAAAAAGATATCAGCAAATGACATTTTGTAAGAGTCTGGGGCTTTTATCTGCTCAATTTAACAAAAAAAATAGCAACTTACATTAGTTCTAATTTCAATAGGGTGGAGTTTCATCTAATTCCTGTAGAGCAGGTTTGGCCTGTCTTGTCTAATTGGACTTTTCAATAAATTCGGTTAAGTGTTAAAATGTAAAGGAAGTGACAGTTGCCATTTTTAAGAAGCTGGTGTTGATTTTCATTAATAGAACCAAATATCAATACAATTATTTAGCATGGCAGCACAAGGAAATACTATATCTCTTTGGAATTTCAGGTAAATAAAAAACATATTGAAAAGTGAAGCCCCAAGCTGCTTCACAAGGGAGCCACAGGAATAGGAGAATGTTACTGGATTAAAAAGAAAACCAAACTACCTCTTTTCTTCTCTCCAGATAAAATGTCAGTACACCTGAAATAAAGTCTGTTTGGTTACTTAAAATAAAGTACATGGGAAATGTATGTCTTGGAACACTCTTCCTCTTTCTCTAAGTGTTATTGATTTAATTTTAGAAATGTTACTTATGATAAAGGTTTTGCAGTGAAAAGTCCCTTGAGGCCTTGGGAAATGTAGAAGAAAGTATTATCTTCTACAGAAAACTGTCATCTAAGGAAGTAATAAACTAAGTGAAATATGTATATGAAATATATTTTTTGCTACATTAAAACAAAAACTTTACAAATGGATTAACTAACGGTACAAAGCACCCGTGAAAGAAAAAAAGTGGTTTACATCTTTATGTCAGGCTTCATTTTTCAAAATAATTGTACACTGTCTTTGACAGCATTTGTGTTGGCCGATACCATTTTCCTTTACTTCACCAGTTATGTTATGTTACATTTGTATCATATTTATATTGTAAACATGGCATGATGCAATTAAGAATAGCTTAAGTACATTTGCAAATTAGGTTTTCTCTGACAGGTCATCTTTGGTGTTTATGTTTCTCTTGATTTTATAAATAGCAAAGAGATTATGAACATGAAAAAACAGTAAGGTTGGCATTTGAATAAATAAGTATTTATTAATAATGATAATAAAGAATATTGAACTTGAAACTTTCTATCTTTAAAGTGCAGGCACATGATATTTCCTACAGCTAATTTTAATTAGGTTTATCCTGCTACACTGTGGCATGAAAGAAAAGATATTTAGTTTAAAAAGGGAAGTTATTTAATTGGCCTAGCTGAAGTATTATCAAAAGTTGAATAGGCTGCCTATGAATATATAGGCAAAGTGGCAGATAGTTTGTGTTCTCCCATGCTGTCATCTACCTCATCTCATAATTTTTCCCACATCATTCTTATATATTTTTAACAAGGAAAGAGAAAGAAAATAAGGGGTATTTTCTGGTTCCTGTCCCATCCTTGCTTTTATACAAGAAAAATAGTAATACTGCTTTCCATATGACTGGGATGATCAAAAGGCAGAAGCATCTTTTCTATCATCTCTGTTCCTCTTCTCCTGGTCTCTGCAGAGATAGAGTTTATAGCTTGGTCTATTGCGATGTAGGTCTTATGCTATCTCATGCTGTTTTTCCATACTGACAGATGCTGTTTGGAAGCAGAAAGATACATGGAAAAGGTTTATTATTTGAATTGATTACAATGGAATCCTTAGAGCTGTACATTTTACAAAATACTAAGATTTGGCCCTGGAAGACAGAAGAAAGAAATATGCCAGGGTCAGATTTAAATGTTAATCTAAGTTTTGGAATTTTTTTTTAAACTACAAACAACTCCTTCACAACCAATATATCTCATCTGAAAAAAAACCAAAACAAAACATCTGTATCATGGAAAAAACCACCAATCTGGCAGGGAAAGCAAAAAAGATGGCAATTGCACTTGAACAGATTTACTACTGTGAAATAAGTCATACACATTACAAAAACATTCCTGATAATAGTGACAGATCCCCTGTGCTGTAGTGTTGGCTCAGCAGCCTTGCTTAAAATGCCAAATTTCCAGCCTTCATGTGCTGGCAACCTGGGTGGACACTAGTTTAAACACCAACTTTCTAAAACTAAACACTCTCAGACCAAGTTATTATTTATACACATTTATTATGCTGATGTGTCTGAGTTAGTAAAGCCAAGATAATGCCTGAAACATCAGTAAGGATCAAACTGAGGAGCTTAGCAGGATAATTATGGTTGCATTTTTATCCACTTGATAGCAGGGTTAGCTTCAGCTAAGGTGTACACCAAAAACACCATACTGAGCTCCCTTCCCATGCACCTGACCACCTAGTTGTGTCATGAGGAAGCCAGCAACCATTTTCTGCTCCCTGAACTGCTCATTCTCACCTCCCGACTTCTGGTTCTACTGTTAGGGGTCACCGTTGCACATAGAGCTTTACAGTCTGCTGAAAGCAACTGGAGGTAGGTTGAGGGACCACTGTAAAACACAGTGTTTTTTGCTACAGGTGGTAATGAACTGTGTAAAATCCCATCAGCTTTCAAAGTTAAAGGCTGATCTCATTTTCCTTTACCATTGGTCACAAGATCACATCATTCCAGGTATTGCTCTTCAACCAGTTACAAGACCATGAAACATGGAATAATCCTCAGGTTTCCTGAGCCAAGCTTATTCAAATCCTGAAAACATATTCAGTATCTGTGGTTTTCTTTAAGTCATCTCTTGTTGCTCTAATACCAAAACCAAAAGAAAAATAGCAAAAGGGAGATTCCCATCTCTGCAGCTACCATAAGACAGCAGAAGCAGCAAAGATAGGTTCCATACCTCTGCACATAGTTTGTGATGTGCTACAGCAATTTGAGACTTTTAGTAAAACATCATTCCTTGTTTAACACAATGACAGCTAGATGGATTGGGTAAATCTTCAGCTGATGTAATCTTTCCTGAGATATTATAGTATGTATGGGTGTATGCATTTATGTATGTATGTATGGTACAGACTTTTCCAAATGCTTTCTCAATTTTAGAGAATGTAAGTGCAAAGCTAAGCCTTGCAAGTACTGATGTAATAATGCTGGTTATGGGACAGATTATGCAGGTCCACCCTTTGGCAGACGCAACTCAGAAGTGCACCTGATATTTTCAATACTTACTTCCTCTCCCTTTGACACATTAATCTGCTGTTGGAAAAGTCAGACATTTCCCTCCCCCTTCTTTGGCTGATGTCCTAGCTGTCTTGGCCAGTACACAATCGAACAGCACAGCTGAGTCGGGGGAAATTATACATAGCCCTCAGCTGGATTAATGGAAAGAATACACACCCGGGAAATTATGGTCCTTCTTGTTGCACAGAAACATCCTTACCTCCAAGACCCCCTGCTCAAACAAATGCTTTCATATAGCCTTGTACAAAAGCTGCTTTTAGACTGTCATGTGATGTGAACTGTTTCACTCTTCAGATGATGAGGTATTGGGGCAAAGCGATATTTTATGTACTTTTGTAGTGTCCAGAAAGAAATAACAATATTCCAGCAAAGCATCCCTGTTACTACTGTATTCTATAGCAGAACAAAGCCCTCAGGCAGCTGCAGCAAAAGAGGTAGGACATGTCATGTTCTGGCTAGAAAAGCATCTCAGGTGAAATTACTTTATGTCATAAAATGTCATTCATCATTTTTCAACAGAAGCAAGTACCATAAATACAGGTTTTGCTTTTATGAAGTGCTTTATGGAGAGGGGCAAGAGTCCACATCTTTACCTCAATAGTTCAGATTCTCACTGTGACAAGTCGGCTATTCCAACATTAAAAGTCCACAGAAAAAGTCTCTAGGAATACAATAGATAAAATTGTCCTCCTTCACTTAAAGATAACCACATAAAAGTAATTGGAACATCTGAATAAAAGTGGTCCTATTTTCCAAATTTCTAAAAGCTTGAACTTTAGCTATAATTATATTTATAGACAGACATTTTTGGTAGTAGGTGAAGCTAATGTAAGATTTCTCTCTTTCCAATAGTCTTTGTGAAAAGATCGTATGTCACAGCTGTACTTCTTTGTAGAGGCATCAGTTTTACTCTAAACGGCAAAGTACTGCAGTAAGGACAGAGGGAAACTCAAGAGCAGGACATTCTGGGAACCAAGCTTATCTCCGGACTTATTCTTACAATTAACCCACCATGGAAATTCTACCTGAAGCTTTTCTGGTGAGTGGCCTCACTAGAGGAGACCTGTCATCTCTCGATTTTCCATGTCTAGGGATGTCACCACAGATTGTGATCTTTCCTGCAGCCCAGGAGTTGTGGGGAATCTCTCTCCCTTATCCAGCCAGCTCTCTATGAAATTTTTAGGAAGTTAATTCTGTTCTTTTATACAGCCACCAGAAAGCTCTGTCTGTTCATTTTCAACAATAATCAAGCTGCTAAGTGTATTAGTGCTCTGATTAACACCACAGTCAAGGGAGCCCCAAGATTTTGGAAGGACCACCAGAAACACTTGCACCTTTCAACATATTGGCAGAGAAAAGGAGCATCTGGATAACTGACAAAAGAAGGAAGCACATTAAGCACTTTAATACAACTTACTGTAAAGTAAATCCCGAATGGCAAGTCTAGCACCTTCCTGACCACCATAAAGAAATTTGACATACTGCTTTCCATTGCCTCAGTAGGTAGCCCTTAGGACGGTATTCTCCGTCAGACGAAATTATGTCCAAATCAAATAAGTCAGTGTTAGAACAAATCCAGATGGCACACCTGACACATTATATATCCAAATTAGGGCTGTATTATTAGGTGATGGATGAGAGAAACCCAAAGAGAGAATTTCAAGTTCTGGAGCCAGAGAACTTGAATATCATCTGCCATCTTTCTTTCCTGATCATGGCAGATATGATGAGAACAGTTTGGCTTTTTGCTGAGAGTGAAAAAAGCTTCTTTTTCCCTCCACATTCCCATTGTCACAAAAGGCACACAGATGATTAGGCAAAAGAGTGCGTTGAAGCAGCTAACAGTTCATATTAACCAATCATAGGCCTAGGTTAAAGATTAGGGACTTAGCAGTCTGACAGGCAATTCTGGCATTTACCGTTCTTTGTGTTTTGGTCACACTGATACATGGTTAGAACTCTTTTACAATTCAGCAGTGTCTGGGATTGGAAATCCCAGTGGTTGTGGTTGCTGGAAAAATTCCCAGGGGATGGTAGAATTCGACCTCTCAGCCTCTTGTCTGGTCTCTTCACATATAGAAACCCAGACACAGCTATGCTCTGCAGTCTAGACCAGCCCATCAGATGTAGGTTCCTAAGGGAAAAAATACACCTCCTGCATTCTGTGTAAGGCACTATACAGTATGCTTCTGAACACTGAAAATATCCAGCTGTCCTCCACTGAGTTAAGCAGCACTAATACACTGGAGTCAAGGATAAGCCAATTTTCACGGCATGAACCATGGTTTGTGAAGATGGCAACTGAATGGGTTTAGGCAAATTTTATTAGCTTTCAACATGTCTTGGGACACTGTATTGATCCACGCGTTTTCAGTTTTTAATGGAAGATTTATATACCTGTGAAATATATTGGCTCATCACACCAATAGATAGTCTGGTGCTATGATTCTGCCAGAACATCTTTGGTTGTTGAAAGCTCTGAGCTGAAGATAGGGGTGAAACAGAACAATGTGGTCTCTTGCAGTGGTTTACATTTGTTTAATGAAAAGACACTGCATTGTAAGATAACTTGGGTAAATATAGCTAAATATGCAGAAAGTCAAGGATGTACTTTATATCACTGTGACATCAATTATCCTGTTCCTCTCATACAGCAGTTTTCTGTATACTTACGTAAACCTGGGATACATCCAGATTAAACACATTCTTGCCTGTGTTGCCTTTTTTTCCAGATTGTTCCACTGGAACTTGACCAATCCAATTTATACTGGCTGACTTAGTAGTTTCCCCTCATGATATTTCTTCTGGAAATGCAGACTTACAAAAAAAAGTCATGGTTTACGTGCCATTTTTCTCCAATAACTGTTTCCCTCCCTTTATTTTCAACTGCAAATTAATATTTTTAATATGTATTTGGTGGGAAAAAAATCTAACCATAGTGTTCTCTGACTGCAGGGAGACAACATTGTAAAAATGGAAAAATCAAGAAGCAATGTGAAAATACAGTTGAAAATGAAGGGACGCATAGGGTTTTATAAAGATCACACTAATACCATAGCATCCAAACAAGGACCTTCACTTCACGTTAATTCTGAAGCTATCCACTTTCTGGAAGGAAGTTGGTTGAACAAAAGATAGCAAGGAGACAGAGAGGAAACAGGTCTCCAGTCCCTTGAAAACTACTAATGTGCTTCTTCCTGCCCAAACTCATTTCTATTTGGATGGTCCCTACATTATACTTTGTGGGCAGTATTAAGGTTATGGGGTTTTTTTTGTCTCCAACACTGGTTGTTCTGCACTGGTCACAAGATACATCAGGCATTAGTCCTTTCACTGTAACACATTTGAGTAATTTTTTGTTTGATGCCATTGTATGAGGGGAAATTGAAGTCACAGGCACAAATGTTCATACAAACTTCATAAACTACTGTATGGATATTTCTGCAGAAGACATCGTAAGTTAATTCCTGCAAAAACTACTAGTGGGTCAGAAACAGGAGTTCTGAATGAATTATGAGTAGCTGAATAAAGGCACAAACTATTTATGGATTTCTGTACACAGTGAAAAAGTGAAGAGCTATATTTTAGCATCTTTTAGTACAGCTTGAGTCTAAAAAATTTACATGGGGAGTTTTGCACTTAATGAGTAAACTGCAGGTGCCAAAGAATTTACTTTGTTCCTTACACCTGCCATAAAACCAATGTGGAAACAATAACTGAGATTTGGATTGCCAATTCAATCAAAGAATGATACAGGGCCTTTACATTAAAGAAGACCTCCCCTGTGTCCATTTTGAGAATTTAATGGGAGCTACATTTCTGCATGTCCCCTAGACAGTGCTGAATTCAGAGGATGGGTGTGACTATGGCTATTGCAGCCAGTAAACAATCCACTAGAAACTCATTTACTATCTGGTTTAGAGATAGAAGAACTGGATTTTGTTCTCAGTTCACTTTGTATTTCATTGTTTAACTTCATTGTTTCTAAATGTTATACTCTTTCCATAGTTCTGAAAAAAAAAAAAATACTGAAAAAGACTATTTGACTGGGCCTTCCAGAATGAGAAAAATAATAAAATCAAATGAAAGGGAAGTGTCCTGCTGTTTGATCTGACAAACACTAGTGTCCAAAGTAGAACATTCAGACTTATAAACTCCTCTGACTTTTAACTGTTCCCATCAGGAACAGGATGACAAGCTTGAAACCATGAGTCTATTAACAAAGCAATCATCAATAGGCTTTTTCTCTAAGTAGATATGGCATTTTTTCATCACAATGTTGTCCAGCAGCTCGAAGAGAGAATACTGAGAAAGGACTAACTGATCCAACCCTGTTCTACAGATGAAGACTGACTTCTTTCTTTTCATAATTAAGGGTAAGAAATTGAAGAAATATAACTGTATCAGCACAAATATAAAACATTATTCCTATCTGCACCAAACCCTTTCAAGCTATTGGATCAAATGAAGACAGTGAGAGTCAACTGGAATGATTCTTAGTGCTAGTCTAAACTCAGATTAGCAAGAAAAAGGACATAACCTTGTCAACAGGACTAAGGAGAAGAGATGGTTTTATTATTACAACAGAGTTTTATTTGTTGGGAGTTTCATAGTAACCAAGCTAATCTGAAAATACAGAGTTCACAATGCACAGGGGTGTTCATTGCATAACTGAATGCAAACCACAATATGGTGTGTTATATTTCAAACTTTAACCACAAAGTGATGCAATAGAAGAGTTTGATATGTTATCTGACTATAGACCTATAATCAGCACAAATATTGTATTTATTAGCTTTTGCTTAAGAACTAGAAAATTGTTGACAGACCTAAATTGCTGCTTCTTCTATTATTAAAAATTCAATGGGAGAGGAATGTAGCAGGTCTGAAGGTCCTTACTTAAAAACCACAAAAGCTACAGAAACAAATAAACAACAAATAAACAAAACTCTGTTATTATATACCGATATACACAGGGAAAAAAAGCTTACAAAAGTATCTCATTTATCTATCCATTTAATTTTTTTTTTGGGGTGTATATGTACATACACATGTATATACATATATGTGTATATATATACACACACATATTTTAATATATAAATACGTATTAAATATATGTTATATAAGGTAGTTTTAAGTGGATTTTTAATAGTCAATAATAATTTTAAAGCCTTTTTCATATACATAATTTTATAAAAGCAAAATTGACATTACTGAGCCCAGAACATAAGAAGTTGAAGAATTGTACCCATTTCAAAAGAAAGCATTCATCTACTTATGCTCAAGTTTGTACCCATGTAAAAAAATTGTATTTCTGTTGCTGTCTGTGTTAGATTAATCTGAAAGAAGTGGATCCACCTTATTTCTTTTAAAGAAATATTTTTTTTTTTAATATTCATTGGTAGGCACAGGATTCATTGGCCCTGATTAGCCTTTGATGCTGATCTAACCACTCTTGTCCCCAGCTTTCTCCCTCCCCACCCCTTTTTTTAAAGAAAGGGAAGCTAATTGGAAATGATCCAGCTGAGTTATATTGGAATTAGAAGAGTTTTAGTTGCTGAACAACAGATTTGTAACAATATGGCTCACAGTCTGTTCTCATTTACTTTCTTCCTTGGGATTAATCCCATTGAAATCCCAAGAATTGCTTTGAGTTACACCCCTAAAATTAAAACCAGAATGAGACCTGTGGATTTTACAGACCAAATCACATGATCATTTGCTGTTAGTCAGAAGTTTCTGTGTATAGGCGCTGAGAGGCATAAACCTCTTCTAACAGCAAGGATTTTTGGCCAGTTTTGATCATCTTTTAATACCAGATGTTCTTGGTCCCAAAAGAACGTGCACTAGCTTATGGTTTTGTATCAAGGAAACACAAAAATCTGCGGTTTCACACTGGATGTGAAACTAGGTGATACTGGATAGACGAGGAAAATTTGTTTTGTGGCATTCAATGGAATGAGGATTTGAAATATATAATTTTTCAATATTTAAAAAAGCAATATTGTTTTAATTCTGAACCATGAAGCAAATCAAAATGATTGAAGGGCTTTTTTTGCCTGAAGAAAACTATATACAACAACATATCATATGGTAGAAAAGCAAAATAAAAGTCTTGAATAGTTGAAATCATTACGTGTTTACGCCATAGTGCTTGATGTGCCAAAGCTTTGATTGTACCCTTATAGTTTGGAAGGTACAGCAAATCTGTTATACCTGACCCTATGTATTTTATTTAGCTCGACGGCACCTGTTCTGGGAATTCAACTAAAAAAAGCTACCAAGTAGTTCACATTCCCTATTCCTCAATGAATACCTTGATTTCTTTGGGATGACATGTTCGGAGACACAGGTAAGTGATCAGAAGGCTTTAGATTGGGCAGAAATTGATGGGTCACAGCGATGAAGGTTGGAATGTTCCCCGGAAACTTTTTACCCAACTCCCTGGGCTGGTGCTTCAGGTACACCAGCTGTGTATATGCTATAAAGACTGAGTCTTGAAGCTGAACGCCATTTAACTGAGAGGAATTTAATGACTTCTCAAGTACTCCTCTTTACCTGCAGCAAGGGACATTTTGTTTTCAGCCTTTTGCACAGTCTTTTAGCATAGCAAAAAGCTTAAATCTTTTGGTACTCCCTAGCCAGACCAGCCCTCATACCAGCTGAAACTTTACCAGCATTGTTAGCATTCAAATGCGACAGTGAATTGTTACAGTCCTGTCATTCTCCTTTCTCTGACTCTATGATGAGTAGAACTAAAGAAGGCAAAAGGTAGGATCACTCTCTCACTACTGAAAGTACATAAAAACGTTCTGAGAATTGAAATATATTCAGTAACAAACACATCAGAAGCCTGAAAGTCTAAGGACGAGCACAATTTCCTTAGAGATTTTTAATAACGTATACTGCTCCAGAGCCTGGATTGCAATCATTAAGGGCAACAGTTAGAAGAAGAATAAATTTAGTAGCATTTTAAGGATTAAATAAAGGGAATGTGATCTAAGCAGTTGCCCTTCCTGTGATGAGAGAGCAAAAATGGTTTTGGTTTAATACCCATGTGAAAGACAAGGCTATTCATGCAGCATTCAACATTGTGCACCGCCAGCTTTAAATGTATGGTGAAGTCCTTCACTAGGACTTTGCGTATGATTCTGTTTCAGTAATAGAAATCCTGTCTATGTCATCTGAGTAAAATGTAATAAATATTTTTTAAAATTACAGTAGCCTTTTTCTAAAACAAAAATGGAGGATATATATTTATTACTTGGTCTGATGCAAAAAATCTTCTGTAAACGTCATGGTTTTGTATAGTGTGTTATATATGCCCTTTGTGGTTTCACTACTAAATTTATTATCATAGTATTGACTCTCTCTCAAGCAGTTTCTTGACGCTTTTTGACTAGTGAAGTCACTTTCAGGTTCTATTACTCTGAAGCAAAACAGAATTTTGAGAAGTAAAGCTGACTCTTTTGAGAAGAATTTACTGATTTTAACTGAAACAATATTTCAGACTTAAGACTACATGCCTGAGTGTTGAGTGATTCTATACTTCTAATTCATCCTTGTACCACAGTTTTTTTCAAAACTTCATGTAAACCAATAAGGGGCATGAATTTTGCAATAGGGGACATTGTTTCATGTTCATACTGAGATACTTGTTTATTTCAAACTCACAGAACACTATAAACAAAAACAATTAAACCACAGTTGTTTACATGCTTACATAAAATAAGACAGAGATGGATGTGAATAAAGATTCATAGTCACCTACACCCAACTGTGAGGTCTTCAAAGAACCTTTGATAATTATCCATTGCAACTTCATCTTTAGCTTTTGACTATTGCAAATAGCTAATAGTGATTTTTAAATTTAGTCTGCTGGGACTCAAAGCAAAAAGATGTACCCCAAATCTGTGCCTCTCCACATCCCTTTTTAGTTTTTTGTATAACAATAATGCTTATAGACTCCCAGTGACATTAGGGACAGAACTGTACAAACATAAGAGACAACCATTGCTACAGATTGTTTTTAAACATGTTTTTTTCCTGTTCATGAGGTTGGTGGAATTTTATGGCTTTGCTCGCCTATTCCTTCTGGCTACAATCACGCATTTGCAAAGTTTACCCAGAAGTGTCTTGTTTACTGTAACTTTGCTTCTAGCATCCATAATGACACTGGCAATGATTAACGTAGCTGGCCAAGATTCTGGGATACTTAAGTGTTAGAAATTACAGAAGAGATACTACTTTTTCTGTTTGTGTTCAGAGTTTGTCTCCCAGATGTCATCATTATTACTCTTTTAAGTCTGGTTTTCTGTTGGTCTTAATTTGAAAGACCAGTAGCTGTGGTGCACTGTACTTCTGTTGGCAAGAATCAATAATCCCTAACATAATGTGAACTAGCGAGTTTATCTCCAGGAAAAAAATCCAAGAGTTTGCATATTAGAAAGAGATGTATTCCAGGTCAAAATCATGCCAATCCTGAACCACCCCTTTGAAACCTAAATGTCCTCCAGTCCTACCTAGTTTGTGTGTTTGTTATCCCTGCAAAACACAGCTAAGGGTACAAAACCCTTCCCTCCAGAAGCATAATCCAGCCTTTTTGCTTATTGCCTCTATGCCTTTTGAGTTTTATGAAGTCTAAAGCTGTAGGCACCATAGTTTGATGAATAAGAAATGGGAAAAGGGAGATAGAAATTTATCACTCTTTTCCTGCAAGAATGCCCTTCTCAATAAATGGAAGACGGTCTCCTAAAGTACACCTTGCAAAACCCTAAAAGAACCTTTGGATCCATAAAGACAGGTCTGTGCTTGTTGCGTATCTGAGGATTTCTCAAAACTATTTGTTAAAGTAAGAGAAAATGAGTAAAGTAAGAAAAAAATGTTTTTGCTCATGTGCTTGTTGCAGTGTGGGGAACAGGAAAATGATAGCATCTTGGTTTTCAGGAAAAGGAGAGTAGTCACTAATTTTTACAGAGACTTTACTAGCACACACCCAGAAAATATCAGAAGCAAAAGTGCATTCAGTCCCTTGATCCCAAGTTAAGTCTTGAGGGAGTATAGTCTGTTTTAGCAATCCAGCAACTTAGATGGCCACATTTAATAGTTTCGTGGCTGTTGAGAAATATTATTTCATCTATATTGCCCAAACCAATAGGAAATTTTTCAAAACAAGTAAAATCTTTCAAAACAGGATAAATTCCTTTGAAGTGAATAGTGATTATGCAATCTACCACAACTCCCCAAATGTCTCAGTCCTTTTCTGTAGTGACCATATTAGAAGTTGGACAATAGTTCAGCCTATGTCTACAGCTTCTGTGGAGAGGTTATAATTAAGGACAACGATTAGTCCCCATTTCAAGTGTTGTTTTCTGAAATGGACACATTGTACAGAAAGCAGAGCAAGAGTATTAACCCGTGTCAAATACACTATCATTGACTCATCACACATGAAAATCCTTTTCAATTGACATAAGTAATACTGGAATTGAAATGTTGCTAGGCTGCATATATCACAGATACAAACCAGAGCTCTGCAATTCCCCTCTGTACCTCTCTGCTTAGTAATTAACAAAATTATAGGCTAATGCAACTTTAGAAGTTTAAAGTGCTGGATCTCTCGCCAACTCACCTCCAACAGAGTTGGTCTTAGGTAATCATTAATGCTATTAGGTGATAAAACACGATGATGATGAAGTGCTATGGAAATTCTGTCTTACAGTGTGAGGTGTTATAAAGATTCCAAGGAGATCATTGTGAACAATCCTATAAGATGACTCCTTTCTTGTAATATGGGGAGGCAAATTATATGTAATTGAGAGTTTTACATTAAAGGTACCTTTCTTATTCCAGAATGATTCAGCAGATGAGGTGTAATTGTTAAACAACCACAGTGATGTCATCCGCCCGCATGTAAATCTCTGGAACAAGACCCTGGCAATGCAAGTAATGATGTTACTGTACTATAAGTAAGCCAAATATTGTTTAAGCAGTTGTAGCACAGACTTCCCTACTGCAAGCCAAATGGACTTGCCAAAAAGTCCTCCTAAGGCTTAATAAATAATGTTAACCACAATCTTTGTGTCAATAAAACAGCTGAATCAGCCTTTATAACTCTAGAGAGGATGCAGTAACACAACAAATGTTCAGGTGACTTATCTAGGAACACTATACTAATGTCCAAGTGGAGACCAGTGATGAGCGGCGTTCCTCAGGGGTCGGTATTGGGACCAGCGCTGTTTAACATTTTTGTCGGTGACATGGACAGTGGGATTTAGTGCACCCTCACCAAGATTGCCAACGACACCAAGCTGTGTGGTGAGGTCGACAGGCTGCAGGGAAGGGATGCCATCCAGAGGGATCTTGACAGGCTTGAGAAGTGGGCCCGTGCGAACCTCATGAAGTTCAACAGGGCCAAGTGCAAGGTCCTGCACACGGGTCAGGGCAATCCCAAGCACAAACACAGGCTGGGCAGAGAATGGATTGAGAGCAGCCCTGAGGAGAAAGACTTGGGGGTGTTGGTTGATGAGAAGCTCAACATGACCCAGCAATGTGCACTTGCAGCCCAGAAAGCCAGTCATATCCTGGGCTGCATCAAAAGAAGCGTGACCAGTAGGTCGAGAGAGGTGATTCTCCCTCTCTACTCCACTCTTGTGAGACCGCACCTGGAGTACTGTGTTCAGCTCTGGGGCCCCCAACATAAGAAGGACATGGACCTGTTGGAGCGAGTCCACAAGAGGGCCACGAAGATGATGAGAGGGCTGGAGCACCTTTCCTGTGCAGACAGGCTGAGAGAGTTGGCGTTGTTCAGCCTGGAGAAGAGAAGGCTCCGAGGAGACCTTATAGCAGCCTTCCAGTACCTGAAGGGGCCTACAAGAAAGCTGGAGAGGGACTTTTTACAAGGGCATGTGGTGATAGGACAAGGGGTAATGGCTTTAAACTGAAAGAGGGTAGATTTAGATTAGATATAAGGAAGAAATTCTTCACTATGAGAGTGGTGAGGTATTGGAACCGGTTGCCCAGAGAAGTTGTGGATGCCCCCTCCCTGGAAGTGCTCAAGGCCGGGTTGGATGGGGCTTTGAGCAACCTGGTCTAATGGAAGGTGTCCTTGCCCATGGCAGGGGGGGTTGGAACTAGATTATCTTTAAGGTCCCTTCTAATCCAAACAATTCTATGATGCTATGATTCAATCTTTGTGTTTGCATGATTCAAGTAAAGGCTTTGTCATGTTATTTTTATTCATATGGATATGCATAGCTTGTCTGACAGGAAGAGTCTTCATCATTCCCATATTTCATAAGAGAAAATGCAGATGTAAATTACTCTTCTACCCGCAGTGAAGAGCAAACCCTACCATCTCAGAGAGGAGAGGCTTTTCAGTGAGGTATGCACTTCCAAGGCAGGAAACTTTATGGAGCATGTCCTAACTCCAGATATTTTCTGTTTGATTTGAAAGCTTCATTGCTGAGTTAGTATTTCCTTCCTAGATAGCTGTTGCCTCTCTAGTTTCAAAAGCCATGATACATACTTCAGAATAGTAAGCATGACAAGTAATATCATGCCAAGTGGTAGAACAGAATTCTCCATGGCTTTCATTACTTTCCCTTCTGACGGAGCAAGAAAAATCTGTGCCATAGATATCCAATAGCTGTATTGGAGCTCATTGTTTCGTATGAGTCAAGAATAATGTCTCTAACCTGTTCTCTCATCAGCTACACTTATGTTCTTGGATTCTAAAGGCCCAACTTAAATTTGAAACCAAATTTTATTTTCAAGAAGTTTTTCTTTGTATTTTTTATTTCATGCAAACTCAAGTTATAATAATAAGTCATGAAGTTCTACCAGTCCATAAAGTTTAATTTAATTTCTTACTCTTTTTCAATGTGTCTTAAATATAAAGTGAATTAAAAAAATTAAGACCAACCATTAGAAACCCAACCCCTCTCCCAACAACAATAGAAGACAGGATACTTAAGCCAGATCTTATTCAAATTCCTGCTTATGCATATTTGTACTAGGGCTATAAATCAGTGTCCTGGTTTCAGCTGGGATAGAGTTAATTTTCTTCGTCGTAGCTGGTATGGTACTGTGTTTTGGATTTAGGATAGGGGTAATGTTGAGAACACACTGATGTTTTAGTTGTTGCTGAGCAGTGCTTACACTAAGTCAAGGACTTTTCAGCTTTTCATACTGCCCTGTCAGTGAGGAGGCTGGAGGCACACGAGAAACTGGGAAGGAACATAGCCAGGACAGCTGACCCAAACTGGCCAAAGGGATATTCCATACCATATGATGTCATGCTGAACAAAA
>NW_008825109.1:17876983-17888776 GCF_000699105.1 Pygoscelis adeliae
CTGCATATCGTTCAGCGGGTGGTGAGCAATTACACTGTGCATCACTTGTTTTATATATTCTTTTATAATTATTATTTTCCCTTTCTTTCCTATCCTATTAAATTGTCTTTATCTCAACCTACGAATTTTACCTTTTTTTTTTTCGATTCTCTCCCCCATCCCACTGAAGGGGGAGTGAGCAAACAGCTGTGTGGTATTTAGCTGCCTGCCGGGTTAAATCACAACAATCAGAACAGACCTTTTCTTTCTAGTCACATCAGAATTGTTACAGAAATTGAGAATATGACTATATCTCAGCAACTTAAACTTCCAGCAGAAATCAGAATGCACAGAGGTGCATAACCATAGCAAATAACAGGAATAAAAGATGTGTACACCTGAGTGTGAATTTTCAGGGGAAATCTATAGCAATCTCTGTTCACCCTTCTCCTAAAAGCAAGTTTTTGGCTTTTAGTCTGTAAAGTTATAGTGTTCTAAATATTAATCTTCTTCTAATCCCATTTGCTCTGGAAGTTTTAAATATTTCTGATAAACCTTTCCATGGAATTTGACTGAGTTCCCCAGTTATCAAGTGAAGAGGTATGTCAGCACCACTTAGCAACCAAAACTTCCTTCTCCTATAATAAAGCTTACCTGCAGAATAAATAATATTTAAGAGAGTACAGTGTCAAATTTGTGCCTTATTTTCAAGTGGCCAAATACAATTCATTTAAGCTTCAAAATCCGACGTAGAAACAATGTATTAGAGGGAGACAATTACTACGTCAACGGTAGAGCACTGGTTTATCCCAGATGAGCAGGCAGCCATGAACTTCTAAAAGTATATATGTATATATTCCAGTTCCAGCACTAAAACTGCCAGACACAGATTAGTGTTTTATTTATGTTTTTAATGACTTTGGAGCTTTCCATTAGGCTTATCCTTAAATTATCTTAGTCTTTTAACCAATTAGTAATGTTCTCAGAGTAAGTGCAAATACTGTTATAGCCAGATTTGTAGTCCTGCTCCCTTCCACCCTCTGCCCCCCTTCTTATGGTCACGTTAGAGGCTTAACTTACAGGTTTGATTTATGATTGATTGTAGGAAAATAAATTCAGTATAAAATCAGAATGATGACAGGACTGTGATATGATAACCGGAAGAGTTTCTTAATACTTAAAGTAATACATAACAAACTAATAATCAGCAGTCTTTGCACATGTGACAAACAACATTTGCTTATTTTCTGCATTAAAAATGCATATTATTGTCATCTTCTCAAAGTTCAGAAAATCCTAGATAAACACAAAGTTGTTACAGTAGGTCTGCAGGCAAAAAAGGTCACACACTCAAAAAAATAACAGATTTTTCTACAGGTTCAAGTGCTTGGTAGCCTTTGACTCTAGGTTATTCCCTCCCACCACTCCCTGTTTGTTTGGGTTTTTTTAAGAGTAACAGTTAATATCTGCTTATATAATTCATAGATAAAGGACAACTTTCAGAATGAAAACTGCTGTACTTGTGGCCTGTTAAAGGAGACCTGCTCTTGCATGTTATTTTAATAGTATCAGAGACATTTTTTGGGTGTTTTTTTGGTGCAATGATTAATTAACAAACAAAAATGTAGTCTAAGCAATTTTAAAAAGACAATATGTTAGTAAAATTTGACTAGCACTGACATTTTCTATTTGAATTAACTATCAAAATACCAATTTATTTAACTTAAAACATTTTGGTGTTACTTATTTTCCAGTTGAACATTAAAAAAGATTTGAAAGATTGAAATATTCTTATCTGAATATTTCAACTTTTAAGAACAAATATTTCAATTTTCTTATTGAAGTAAAAGTTTGTTTTCCTTGTCTTTGATCATATAAAACAAAATAAGGTGTCTGGGGTTCCAAGGGTTTGAAATTTGAGTGTTTAAAATAACCCTGATGAGGTTTTTTTAGTACACCATTTCTCTTCCATGAAGATTCAACCTTTTAAATACATATTTTGTTCCATCTCAAAACAGGAAGAATTTTCAAAGTATCAGAATGTCTTGCAAAATGAAACAAAAATAGTTCTTACTGCTTAGTAGACTTGCCAGACTACAGCTTGTTTAATTTAAAAGCAGGATTAAATGAATTACATGTGACATGCTGCTACTGTGACAGCCAATGGTGACCTTTGTTTAAACAAAAATATTTCTCATTGTTGTCAAACTTCACGTGGTATATTTAACTTACTCCCTGTCAGGATTTGAATGGCCACTTCCAGTGCTTTCAGCTGGGCAAGCAGAAGAGTAGAAAGAGATATTGTGGTCACAGTGAATGGAGTTCAGATGCAAAGAAGATAAGAAGTACTAGGTGACAGCATGTTCCCTTAAAGGGCAGCAGTCAGGAACTAGAAAACTCCCTGCTCCCAGCTGGAGTCTGAACTAAAGGACAGATGGGGCTGGAGAAAAGTCACATGAAGGACAAGAAGGTGATTGGGAGTAGTCAGCATGGATTCACAAAGGGAAGTCATGCTTGACCAACCTGATAACCTTCTACGATGAAATGCCTGGCTTGACAAATGAGGGGAGAACCGTGGACATTGTCTACCTTGAGCTCAGAAAGGCTTTTGGCATTGTCTCCCATTAAATCCTCATAGAGAAGCTGATGAAGTATGGGCTAGATGAACAGAGTGAGGTTCAGAAAACTCTCTGAACAGCTGAGCTCAGTGTTGTGATCAGTGGCACAAGGTCTAGCTGGAGGCCAGTAACTAGAGGTGCACCCCAGGGGTCAATATTGGGTACAAACCTGTTCAACATCTTCATTAATGATCTGGATGATTGGGCAGAGGATACCCTCAGCCAGTTTGCTGATAATACCAAACTGGGAGGAGTGGCTGATACACCAGAGGGTCGTGCTGCCATCCAGAGGGACCTTGACAAGCTGGAGAAATGGGCTGATTGGAACAGAGGCAAGTCCAAAGCCCTGCACCTGGGAAGAATAATTCTGCAATACTGAAAAAAAAAACCAAAACCCAGAAAAGTACATGTGATAAGTGCTATATTACTAACTTGTTTTCATTTTCTTTGACAACAAACCACTACTGTAAACAGCAACACCAGTATTCTTCTGTTTCCAGTTCTGTTTTTCAAAAACCTTTAGAGGGAACGTGTGCAAAATACAAGGTCAAAGTGCGATATGCACTAATAACTACCTTTTGTAGGATGTTTATCACAAGTTAGAAAGCTGAGATGAGAAGTAAGTAGGGACAGCAAAATCCTGTCTAGTGGGTATACTGTGAACTTTCTTTGCTTCCCAAAATTGACTTTGGGCCTAGTAAGAAGTAAAACGGTGGGGACAGAGGGGAAATGAGAAGGTATTGAAGAAAATAAAAAGTATCACTTTTCAGGATTACAGTCCATTTTTAAGCTTTTCCAGCATGATTTACCAAATGTTTACCTTAACAAGTAGCTTTCTGCCTACTTCCACCTAACCTTGCCTTTGATACATTAAAGAAAATGCACAAGGAAAACCAGATAGACATTAGCACCTACCTTCAAAACTGTCAACAGCTGTGAAGCTTGAAAAGACACTTAACCAAATAGTTCTGGATTTGGTATGTAGTGTACAACTCGGGGCAGGCAAAGGGACATGGCTAGGGTTAGCCTTTCCATCCCCTGCACCTGTATAATTGAATATGACATTTGCCCACCTTTTAAATCAGGATCCTGAGGGACATGTGGCTACTTTTTTGATGCCAGTCTTCAGTCATCAGGGAATGGGGCCCCAAGTGTTTAGTTTCTCTAAACTAGACTTAACACTGACTAGTGTTTCTCCTAATTTTCTTGGACTCCTGTACTCTGCAGACTAGTTTATTTGGTGCATCAGTCTGATTCATTTTAGACAACCTCTCAGATGAATTATATGGTACATTTGTATAATGTTCAGCACTATGATTTTTATTCATGTCATAATGACAGTGTAACATGAAGACAGGTGTTCCCAACACAGAAGGACTTAGTGGGTATGTGAGGAGTATTTGGTATCTGTGATAAAAGCAGCTTTGTACTTGTAAACTATTAAAAGCTCAATGGATAGATGATGATGTGGAAAAGATAGGTGAGGCAGGGATATGTTATGACAGCTGTTCTTCACATAACAAATATCTGCTCTTCTTTCCTTATACCCCCTACAGGAAAGATGAATGATATTTGCCCTTCTTTTTGGCTCTGGGAATTTGTGGCCTAGAAGTGTACCATCTTACATTTGTAACATGCTCATGGAAAGTGTCTGGACAGAGCAGTAGTCTAGAAAGTGTATTTTTGTTGCTCAAGCACTTCGTGCACGAGAGAGCCAAATTGAAATCAACAGCTAAATTTTCCAGACACCTTTTAGCACCACTCAGACCGCACTTCCAAATCAGAAACCCTGCAAAAAGCATTCAAAATACATGTCTGTCTGACAAGAACAAAATCTAAGACATGTCCTGGGATGAAGTCAAAACTCAAAGCATCTTGCCAAAATCTGTTTGCTAACAAAAATTCTGAAAGGAAACTTAGCTATTAGCTATGCAATATAACAAAAAAACCCAGTCAGATCTGTGGTTTTATACAGTTATCTCTGAAATACCTGAATGTCTGCTACTATAACCCCAGCCTGGCTAAGCTAACCCAAGATTGGATAAATTTACAGATACCAAACAGATGCTTTCTTAATATAGTACTAGCCTTTGTGTAATACAAGACATACATCCGTTCCCTTGGCTTAATTAACTATTGCTGTACATAAGAAGAAAGTTCCAGGTTGTCTTTCGTTACATGTCTAAAATCAGAGTTTTCTTTATCAGGCTGTTAAGGAGAGGGGAAGGAGAACCGTGTTTAATATTTTCTAAAGTGATAACTGCTACTTTTTAGCACTTTGAGATTAGGGAAATATATGCTGCATTATAGGAAGAATCATTATAGCAGACTACATACCCAGAGAAGCAACATTTTCATCTCCCCTTACTGAAGGGTTGCAGCGTTGTTTTCCACCCCTCATTTTCAGAACTGGCAATCTTTCTGAAGTACAGGTTTGTGGAAGTACCTTTTTGGTACCTGTGGAACCTTTTTGACAGAGGAAACAATGTCTCACAGTTCCTGTGGAAGATTATGTTCAACCACAACATTACAAAGTGTGATTTTCCCTGTCTGTACTAGGAATTCAATCAGATGCTCAGAATTCAGTCCGAGAATTTCAGAATGCTGAAAATTCTAGTTAGATGTTTATGGAGCTCTCTGCACACTTGCTTAAAAAGAAAGATACTTTAAGGCAATGCAATGAGAAATCCAGTCCTATTTTTCCACAGGATTTTCCTTTCATTGTGAATTCTCCTAATTTTATAGGATAAACTATAAAGATATATAAAGATATGAATTCAAAATTTGCAGGAGCAGTCCACTTCTAGGAAGTTGATTTTATATTGTCAATGCTACAGTAATATTTTAAGAGAACACTTTCAAAAGCTTACTGGATTGAAATATTCCCCACATCAGACATATGTCTAAGAAAGTGATGCTTGATTTTCTTTGTAGCCTATACCCAGAGTCAAGAGAGATTTTGGCTTGCAATGGATATGCAATTTCAACATGATATCATGCATTTCTTATTGCCTTTCTCCAACCACTGACATCAACAAGCTGCTTAGCTTTGCTGTCAGTGATTTTGATAGCTATAGTTTCTCTTACATTTTCAAGTTTACTCTTGAAATATTCCCTGGAGGGTCTCTTAAATGAACTAAGATTTTAATTATGTGGAAAAAAAAAATCCGAAAAGGAAGATTTATTGTTTTCTTCCAGTTACTGTGCTAAGCTGAGATGCCTGCTCATGTCATACAGACCTTGCAGGAGGCTGGGCTAAGACAGTTCTCATGTACACTATTGTAAACTTGAAGCATTCCATTAAATCAGAAGAGCTATTTTCCTTTCTTATTTGTTTTTTTTTTTTGAGGGGAAGGGGCAGGTTGTTTGGGGTTTTTTGCCTCTTTATAGCTCTGTTACCCACTGTAAAGGCATAAAGAAAATGGAAACTTCTTTTAGAAGTGATAAAGTGTCCTCCTAGAAAAAATTATGCCAGAATATCTGTGTGCCAGCTATGGCTGAGGGAAGAGACAGAGTGCAATCTTAAGCAGTGTTCAAGTTTATTTTTAACCTTTGGATTGCATCTAGCCACTGGAGCCAGATTGTAAACTACAGAATTGCTGAGACAGTCACTGAGTATCAGTGAGCCAGTGGTCTGGGCTAATGTTCAAAAGAAATATATTCTGAGCTAAAGGATCAGAGAATCAGGGTCAGCAAACTTACACTGGTTTACACCACTAAAGCATATGTATTTATTCATATTAATCATGCTACAACATGCCCCCCCTTCCCATGCAAAGTCCGCACATTTTCCAGTTTCAGCACTTTATCATGATGATTGTGAAAAGTTTTGTCCTCTGAGGTTTTACTGCAGCTTACCACTAGACACATACTTACCCAGAATGAGCAATGTCAAAGATTAAATGGCAATTCAGGCAAGGATTCCTCTTATTTTGCTTTTTCCAAACAAATGGTCACAAATACTATACAATCAGATCAGTGTTTCCAACCCAGAGCCTCATTTCACTGTTGGTCTATAAGATTATTCATTTACATATTTTTTCCTCAGTTACCACTTGGATCTCTTCAGAATTCCCTCTCCGCTGCCTCCCTCCGAGTCTGTGTTATCCACAACCAATGAAGCACAAACAGCATTAGCAAGTCTTCCAGCATTAGAAAGTCTTCCAGCCTTTTCTCAAGAAAAATTAGTCTGATATAATTAAAAGAGATCTATCATTTTATATTCCTCCAAAAGAAACAATACCGCTTTCTTTTCTCTGGAGCTGCACACCCTTAAGGAAGAACCACACAGAGCATGTGACACATATAAGAAGCTTAGATGAATTATCCTGCATCTCAGACACAGGAACATTTATTCATCTCTTGGTGGTGCATTAGCCAGGCTTACCTCACCATCAGGTGAGCACCTGCAGACAGAAAGTTCTGGGGATACTTACACAATGCCTTTCTGAGCTATAATATGCCAGAGAGCATCTCTGTATCAAACTGTCTGAAAGAATAGGTAAGGAGTCCTTTAAAAGGTATGGATACATTCAAGCAACATCCACTGTACAGCAGTAGAGTGGTATTTCATTTAAGTAACAGTAACTTACATTTTGACAGGAAAACAAAAACACCTTTCAACACTACTGCCTTAGATAGCAACGTAGACAATGTAGGTTTTCATAGGTCCATCTGTTCAATGTGGACATGCAGCACTTCTGTACTACTCAAAACTTATTAAAATATTCACTTTGTTAGTCTAATGAAGTGTCATTGGTAACCATCTGCAAGCTCCTACTTTTTTTTTTTTTTCTTTAAGGGATGATTGGCACTTTTTGCCAGAATCTGATCAGATCTGGTCAGATCGTATTTTGTATACATTCCACGGCAATAAACTCATTATCAAATCTAGGCACATGATACCTTAAATGTTGTAAAAAATCAGCCATCACCTTCCCTACTAGCTCCTGACCCTGGCTTAGCCACTTTACTATGGTTTCAGGGAAGATATCCTGATAGTCAAGTATACAAAGAGTGGTTTAATACAAGGAGCCATACAAGATCACATACTAATGAAACCCTTCACTGTGTTCTCAGCCTATTCATGCTAAAATACGCATTTCTACATGTGGTAACAATGGAACAGAATTACTTATGTATAAGATGGGCATCACTGTACTGAAAGGAAATATGGTCTTAGTGGGATGAATGCCTATACAACTCATTACTCTTTGCGTAAAGAAAAGTATATCTTTGTATGTAATAATATCTTTCAAAAAGAAAACAAGAACAAAAAGAAAGAGGTCATATGTCATACTAATTTAATATGCTACTTTTATGCTGTAAGATAACTTTATAATATTGTTTCAGGATTTTCAACAGGCGCAAGTTCGGTCATAAATATTGGGATGACCAACAGGTAACTGCAGAAGCATAGAGCTTCCAATACTGTCAGTGAACACTTTCCAATGGTGTACAAGAATCCTGGAACTCAGCAGGGCTGGCTCAGTGTTTCCCAGAAGTGCAGGAGGTGAGTTTTGTAGCAGCATTATTGCTGTTCTTCCAAACAATGCCATCCATGTGGGGCTCAAAACAGAAAACCTCCCTGTCTCTACTGACTGGGTGCTCAGCCTAGGTCTGTGCCCACTTTCCTTTCACCTGCTTATCAACGGGAAGTGAAGGGTACAGGAGAGTATGGGATAGTGGAGTACTACCTGCTACGAGAAGAAAGGCAAAGAGCACAGCCTTCAATTAGATTATTTTCCTTTCCCTTCTGTCCTTCTATCCATCTGCTCATTACTGAAGTGATTCATGACTTGCACAGTTTCTTTTGCCTTGGTTTGCTGGCCTTCAGTAGAGGTTTTATTTATTTATTTATTTGTCTGGCAGTTGCTTATGCCAATGTCAGAAGAGTGCCATTCAGCACCTGGTGTTTCTTTTTCAGCTCCACTGACGCAACTCTAAGGTCCTTTTACACCAACTGATCTTAATAAAACAGAGAAGTCAAACTGCTCATCTTCTGATGTTTAGGAATAATCAGGTTCTTTACTCTCCAGAAGTGGGGGAAAAAAAACCCCAAATTGCTCTTTGATTATTAAGACCACCTTAATAATCAATGCAGTGTTATAATGAATCCCTATGATCTCAGTGAAAGAACACTGCTTCTTTTGTGAGATTTGAAGTTTCAAACTACTTCCACTGTTTCTATGAAAAGTTTAAATTAGTGTGTAGCCATCATGTCCAACCATATGCTAATATAGAAAGAGATTCAAGAGCACACTTGCATGTTAACTATTTAGCCTCTTAATATCGGCTCACACTTGACGTTTCATGCATATAGGTTACACTGTGAGGAATACACTGAACAGAGTTTGGTCATTTTTTTATTACACCTGAAAATGGACGCACCATTCCTTTATGTTATTAATAGTAAGAATAAAAGATTAAAAGCATTAAAAGGAGCAAGAAAATCTTAAGGGCTCTGGCTGATCTTGTGCTGTCCTTTTGGTAGAAATTTTCACACAGTCAACACAGAGGTTAAAAAGCACACACAAAAGTCACACCATTAGGAGAAGAGTGTCTCAGCTATTGTCTAAGAAGAGAAGATAAAAATTGTCCGTGGGGAGGTGTTTCAGAAACAGCAGCCCCTACAAGAAGCCTGGGTAGCAGAAGGAGAAACACTAGGGAACAAGTCCACAGGTATCAAAAAATGTTACAGTCCCTCCGAGTTTTACATACAGCTCAACAATTCCGATTGAGCAGAGCTGCACATACGCTAAGTAAAATATGAAATAATGGAGGAAAATCAAGCCTGGATCAGTGATAAGAAAGTCCCACTAGTGTGGGTAAATTAAAATATCATGAAATAAAAAAATAGAGTAGATCTATTGGTATCAAATAACATATTTCAGAGAGCACTCTTTGTGTTAAAAATTACTCTAAAGGAAGAGGTACTGTAAATGTGGTAATTCAAGTAGAATTCAAGTATTTCTTTTTATTTGGGTGAATAAATATGTACAGCTATTGTATACATTACACTAAATAGTTCATAAATTTCACTTAAAAGGGTTCAGTGTCCTAGAAGGAACTATTCCTAGATTTAAAAATGTTGAGCATGAGAAACATCGTAATACTAACTTTAAGTAGTGTTCAAAGGTAGAACGTACATTACATACCCCCTGTGTTTGCATTGGTTTTCTTCCCACTCCCTTAACTTTGAATCCCTGTCATTCAATACTGAGCTTCATCTATGCCTTGTATCTGGAATGATGGCTGCTAAACCAGCCCCTGGAATCCAAAGCTTCATTGACAAATGAACTCACAATTGTGTTGAGGTCATCTTTTTTTTTTACAAGACTGAAGAGAAGTTACAGGAGATGATATTTCCCCCTTCAAGTGTTAATATACATTTAATTAGTAATTTTTGCTTCCATGTGAACAATTTCCTTTCTACTTTTTCTTAATTAGGAAAAAAACCCCAAACAAAACCCCACAGGAGTGGCAGGAACACTAGCTTTTCTCTTGCCATCACTTAATGTTTCTTGTATAAGTAACATTGGCATATGCTATCATAGCCTCATTTCTTCTTAGGTATTTTGCTGCTTTAAGGCAACTGGGTTGTGGTTCTGGTGTCTATGCATTTGAGGGTTTTACAATATGAAAGTCTGTTAGAAGATATGCTTTCAGTGCTGATGTGCAAGAGATCTCTGTCTACCAAGAGAGGCTTCCTAAGGTGAAGCACAACATTCTTCTCAGTGAGAATCTACAATGTACATTAACACCAGCTACAAATGCTGTGACCAGATCTTGTATATTCTTAGTTGAGTGTGTCTGAAGCACAATACTGAATTTCCTCATGCTTTAAGATTCTACACAACCCACATCTTAGTGACATGATATGCCTCCTGTTTCTCTGTAGCAATTACCTGGTAAAATACAGGGGTTTTTAATTGCAAAATATGTAGTATTCTTTAAATTAGCTCCATTGTAAAATTCATTGCACCAAGACACATCACTTTACCATTTATTGCTACAGGTTTCATTTAGAAGAAAAATTAATTCCTGGCTCCAGAATATTTCACTTTTCAGTATGATCACTGAGAATCTCTATCCATGCAAACTGTCCTTTCACCATTTGATGCAAAAAGTCTGGTAAGGAGCAAGACTGTTTTCTGCTTTTCATTCCTGTTTCATACATGGAGATTGTTATGTAGTGGAAAGCTTTGTGGTTCACAGACACTTAAAGTCCTCAAAACTACCTTGGGTCAATAATGGCCATGTAAACTGCTGATAACAGAATGCCACAGTTTAGAGCTGAGCCAAGTGGTCACCACTCAGTCCCCTGTGGACAACGAATGAAGTACAAAAGCTTCTTTTTCTGGCAGTGCAGAAGGAAGGTCTATTCACAATCCAACCGTGATTATACTAGGAAAATTCTGAAAATAAATGTATCTCAAAACAGTCTTATATACATTTCTTCTAGTACTAGCTTTTCATTTCAGATATTCTTGTATAGACACATGCCTAAATTTAGATATGTCCTTACGTCTAGCAATCCTTCATATTATCTGGCATGTGTCTGCAGCAAAAGACAGATTTATGTGTTTCCTAGAATCTGGGATGAAATCAATAATTTACTAGAATGCCAAACTATTTCAACATGTAAATCCCAAATCTTAACCACATTTCTGGATAAATGTAAGCTTGCTTGTTTTTTTTTTTTCAAGAGCAGCACTTGAAAAGCCAACAATATTTGGTCACATGAACTTTTTTCTTTTGCTGAGATTTCTGGAGAGATGAAAAGAGAGAACAAGGAAATCTAAAGAATATTGCTACAGAATTAAGGCTGTTGGATTAGTTGGGTTATATTATAATATTATAAATCTAAACATTTCTATCTGGAGTTGCAGAAAGAAATTCATTATGAAAAAAACAGTATCAGCTAGAGATTGTTGAGGCTGTTGTGTGTCCAAGCTCAGGAGTGGTTCAAGCTCAGGAGCGATGCATCCCAACAAAGAGGAAGTCAGGCAAAAACGCCAGGAGGCCTGCATGGATGAACAAGGAGCTCCTGGACAAACTCCAACACAAAAAGGAAGCCTACAGAGGGTGGAAGCAAGGACAGGTAGCCTGGGAGGAATACAGAGAAATTGTCCGAGCAGCCAGAGATCAGGTCAGGAAAGCTAAAGCCCTGATAGAATTAAATCTGGCCAGGGAC
>NW_008825109.1:17889763-17906560 GCF_000699105.1 Pygoscelis adeliae
CGACACGCCAGAGGGACGGGATGCCATCCAGAGGGACCTGGACAAGCTCAAGAAGCGAGCCTCTGTGAACCTCATGAGGTTTAACAAGGCCAAGTGCAGGGTCCTGCACCTGGGTTGGGGCAACCCCCGGTATCAATACAGGCTGGGGGATGAAGGGATTGAGAGCAGCCCTGCCGAGAAGGACTTGGGGGTACTGGTGGATGAAAAGCTGGACGTGAGCCAACAATGTGTGCTCGCAGCCCAGAAGGCCAATTGTATCCTGGGCTGCATCCAAAGAAGCGTGGCCAGCAGGTCAAGGGAGGTGATTCTGCCCCTCTACTCTGCTCTGGTGAGACCCCACCCGGAGTACTGCGTCCAGCTCTGGAGCCCTCAGCATAAGAAAGACACAGGCCTGTTGGAGCAGGTCCAGAAGAGGGTCATGAAAATGATCAGAGGGATGGAACACCTCTCCTGTGAAGAAAGGCTGAGAGCATTGGGGTTGTTCAGCCTAGAGAAGAGAAGGCTTCAAGGAGACCTTATTGCAGCCTATCAGTACTTAAAGGGAGCTTATAAAAACGATGGCAGCAAACTTTTTAGCAGGACTTGTTGCGACAGGACAAGGGGGAATGGCTTTAAACTAAAGGGGGTTAGATTTAGACTAGATATAAGGAAGAAATTTTTTATGCTGAGGGTGGTGAAACACTGGCACAGGTTGCCCAGAGAGGTGGTGGATGCCCCATCCCTGGAAACATTCCAGGTGGGGTTGGACGGGGCTCTGAGCAACCTGATCTAGGTGAAGATGTCCCTGCCCACGGCAGGGGGGTTGGACTAGATGACCTTTAGAGGTCCCTTCCAACCCAAACTATTCCATGATTCTATGATTCTGTTGCAGACGGAAGGGAACAATTTTGTTTGGATATTTCATGTTTCATTCTTAGTTTCTGTTTTTATCTTTTACAGTTAAGGTTAAAAAAAAAATATTTGTATAACATACCAAAGATATTTCAAATGGCAGGAATAAATACATAAGACAAGTGAAGCTGGAGACATACTTGCTTGTCATGTACTTAAAATATGTTTCACAATTAGAGTAGCAGTTAAGTGTCATTACATTGTTATGCATGATGTAATCTCAGATGGGAAAATGAAATCACACAGAATGTTTCTGATTTTGAAGAAAATCAGTAAATGACCAGATTTAATAAATACCACTGCAAGACATTGGAAAATATTTCTGCAGGGATACTAGGAATTTTCTCCCTTTGAGTTCTTAAGATTGAAAAAATTCTGCTTACAAAAACTGATAAATAAGTATATTATCCAACAACTAAATAACATTAAAGTTGTTTGCCCATCTTTGGATTATGAAATGGGTTGGAACCTTACAATATTGTTGTGTATTGTAAGAGAGCTGTATTAGCCAGTTTGCTTGCTTTCATATCTATGAAAAAGGCCTCTTATCCAGGCATTAGAAATACTAAAATTTAAGGTCATATTATAACAGATCTTTCAAGGCTGCAGAATGCAAGATGAAACCACACGTGGTCTTCCATCATAACTACTTGAAGCTGAACCAGACTAAGAGGAACTGCAGCTCTCATTCGTCTCAGGAATGCTAAGGACTCTGTCAACTCTCTGAGGAGTATGCTGTCCTCATGGAGGAGTATCTTTCCTTCACACATCAGATAGATAGATAAGATAATCAGCTACTTTGAATTAATGGAGCTTTTAATCTGCCTGTCACGATAGGCCCTGGGGTTCTGATGTCTTAAAAAAAAAAAAACCAAACCACAAAACAAAAACCCCAAATTCTATAGTGGACAGATAGAGTCCCAAAGGCAGTTACATGTCACAGTATGAAGAATCAACACATGTGATCTGAGAGAGGTTTTACATATGTGATGATAATGTGTACCAACTTCAGACACACTATGGCAATCTAGACACATGACAGTTGCTTTCATCAGCTTGACTCTTGCAAAATTTGGGAACCAATGTTTGTTTCAAAATTACTTCCAGTTCTCTACCCAAATCTACTGCAATTCCAACTGCCTGCTTTGTCTACTTGGTAACACTTTTTATTTTATGAGAATATGAACTACCAAGACTTGTGCAGAAACATTTCTTATAGTCAGTCTAAGAATACATTTGTTTGAGTTATACAAAATATTTTTAATATATCATCTGGTGTGTAGATATATATTGCAGGCACTATAAAAGCGATTTCTGGTCCTTGGGCAAAAGTGAAAATGTGATAAAGCTTTACCACCCGTAAAGTGAGCTGTCTTTCTATAACATGCTGACAATTCCAAAACACCTCTTCCTTCACTAGCATTGAAAGTTGCATATATAGGAATTTGCAGACTCTAATGATCTATTGCATTCAGTAAGAGTACAGGATTTCACCTAACATTTTGTTGCAGTAAAAATTTCCTTAGAAAGGTATTTGTACTCCTTTGAAATAGCTTCAGTATAAGGGAAATAGTCACAATATGAATAGTGACAATAAAAAACACCTCAAAATTGTCTACATATACAGCAGAACCTTTGCCCTTCTTACATTTAAATACAGTGCAAATAAAGGCTTATGAAAGAAAGGATCCTAACTTTCCTGGTGCTCACATAATTCTAAGAAGGTCCTGCAACTTATTAACATATTAGCAAACCTGATGTCTTTACCTTCTGCGTACGGGTTTCTTAGTTACTGTATACAGCACAAGTGGAGAACTAAGAGATTTGTCCTCAGGCAGAAGATAAGAGGTGAACTTCATACATCCTTTTGCTTGTATTTGATTCAAGCTGTCACTCTTTTCTTGACTACTGGCTGTTTGAAAAGTCTGTTAATTTGATTTATGCCACTTTTTGGCCAGTACAGCAGGAAAAAGGCAATTAAATATACTATGCTGCCCCCATTTCTAGTCTATGAAACAAGTATAAAATTCTGAGTCAGTAGCTTCAACAGAAGCCACAGGAAAAACAAAATTAAAACTGTTCAGTCGTTTCATGGAACAAAGAAAATATTTCTTGTAATGACTTGACAATCCATGACAAGCCCTTTATGAACTGAAGAATCCACTTATCTGTAGAAAGACAGCTTAAAACCTATAAAGTAACTTAATTTTGGAAACAGATTCTTGCCAAATGGAATTCAATGTTCAAACATGCATCGATAAATAGACCTTCCGTAACAGAAAACAAATTACATCTCCTGAATCAAACAAGGGCGTGGGCATAATGTCCAGCTGGCTTTTTTTGTACTCTAGGATATTTTCCTGAAATATGAAGCAGGATCTCAGACTGCTGCAAACTTTCAGGATTCATTCAACTGCCAAAAACAGTGGTAATCAAGAAAAACTGCTGTACTCTTCTAGTACATTTCAACAAACAGAAAAAACAGTTTAAAATTTATGTAATCTGATGATTTGCATATATTAAAAAACCTTATGAATTTTGAAGCTACACATTCCAAATTAATTGGCATCAGGTTAGCTTCAATTTATCTGTCAAATGCATTATATGAGTATGCTATGAGCCAATACCTTGAACTTTACAAAATCTGCCTTCGACAGCTGGAGCAGCTCCTCCAAAGTCTGTATTGCTGCTAATCTATTAAATTATTTTCTTCTTTTTCCTTGCTCTTGAAGAAGACAATGAATTTCTCCAGCTGGCAGAGAGTGCTGTTGTCACATTACTTATGACATTCATTGATAAAGCTTCAGATTGCTGAGCTGCAGTAGGCCAGGACTGATTAAGCTGATCAAACCAATGTTTGCTTCTGCTCATATTAGAAAACAGATAACAACTGTTAGCATTGCAGTTTCTCTTCTTTTACAGAATAACCCCCTGCAACTGTACAGGCTGAGAGCAGACAAGATAGAAAGCAGCTTTGCAGAAGAGAACTGGGGAGTCCTGAAAGTGAGCAAAAGTCAGCAGTGTGTTCTTCTGGTGAAGAAGGCCAACCACACACTGGGCTGTATTAACAGGTTGCAACCATTAGGTTACAACAATAACTTCAAAGGAAGTTTCTTCATCAAAACTTATTTTGCATTTTCTTTAGGGGGAAAAAAAAGCTGCTTAATGAGTATCTTAAACTTTGTAACATGGCATTCTCATGCTTAGGGTATCTTTGCATTCATTTTCTCCCACAGACTAATGGGAAAGCATCAGACACTGCTCACAGAACAATTCTTAAAACACTTTAAAAAAAAACAAACTAAAAAACCCCACAAAACAACTTCCTTATCTTCGTTTAATACAATTCCATGATTATCTACACGTTGAAGAATCAATTCTGACAGAACACAGGGGAACATACACAGAAGCAGAGGATGCAACAGTTGCTGTCATGTTTCAGTGATGCTGTTATATTTATTTGTATGAGTCCAGCCAGGGTGATAAGCTATCAGTCAGCTACAGGCAAATATGCACATTGAACATCCTTTAAAAAATGACAGCTACAACCAACACTAGTTGTATTGAGTAAAATTAGGACAAAGTTAGGATTTTGTTAAATTTTGTGCACACCAGGATCTGCAACGTTGCAACTGGTATGTCCTAGGAAAATCAGAATGGTTGATACTTCTTTTTTAACTTTTATCTAATAGGTACACATGAAACCTTTCTACTGCAATCCTGAACTTACATATAACAATAACTCGTCAGCAAATCTTTCAAACAGATATAGTTTCTAATGAGCATTAATATTCTGAAGGGAAATAGTCTGACATCAGGTTTTACTGCTAAGCTCTAGAAAAAAGATGCCAACAAACTACTATTCATTTGCAGATCATAATTTTTCAGAATTTGTGCCAACATTTGTATCATAAATCTGAATTTCTAATTCACCAGACTGAGTGCTATAGGAGTTATTCTTAACTGTACTACACCGATGACGTATTAGTTTCAGTCACCTCATATCAAGAGACTAGTAAAAGCTTTTAAGAGGATATTAATGTACTAGCTGGAGAGAAACATGACCTTAAGCATTAGACACATCATCCTTGCAACTATGGGACTCAAGGTGATTACTTTCCCAGTAATTTATCCAAGGAGAAAAGTGTGTGTTTTTTTTTTTTTTTTAATAGAAGGAAGCAACCACAGTCAAGTTAGGAAAGTCTGACCTGAAAAGAGAAAACTGTAAAAAGAAAACATGACTATCAGTGAGCAATTTCTGTTGATGGAACATTTTTATGCTACTGTGTTGTCTGCTATGTAGTGGCAATTTCTGAAGTATCACTTCCTCACATAAAGATTACTGAGGTCCTTGTTAGATTCGTGCTAGTTTCATGTATTGTAGCCTACACAAAAGCATCACATCCTGTTCCGTGATATTTGAATTTGTGGTATTATACACTTGAAGAATCAAAACAAAATACTCAGAAGTGCACAGAAATAAAGTAACATTTTTGTGATTTGAGACCACTAAGCCGTTACTGGTTTAAAATGGTGTTGCATCAGTATAAGGCATAAGGTGTAAGTAATCTTTTACTTCTTGTTTCTTAGCTACAACATTCAAACATGCTAAAGAGGTACACTGTATCATCACAAATAAAAAATGTCCTTAGGAACAAACAGAACAAATTGTTCCAGATCTCCATTCTCTTCATTCCTAATGCCTATTCATTTTGTAAGTGATGTTAATTCATAATTCGTTCAAGTAGTAGTAAAGCAATATTAACAGAACGTATTTTGACTGCTTCTGTTTATCTCAGTTGGTCTAAACTAGAGAAGAACTTGGCAAGCATAAATAAAGAAACCATAGAAAGAAAGAATAAGTTAGTTAACTGAAAATGAGCTCTCTACAGGTTGGATTTTTTAAATAATTTTACAACAAGACTGTAATTCCTCAGGTTTCCTAATTCTATACACAGTGAGATGTTACTGGCTTAAAATTTTCTAAAGCAATCTGTTACTTCCCTTTCTGCTCCAAGCTATAGCACGATATCAACTCTGAGAAAAAAAATACAATTTCTTTTCATAAACAACATCACTTAATGCCACATTTTTTTCTGAAGTGTGGGGAAAAGTGGAGAGGACAAGAAAGGATTAAATAATCATTCTTATAATCATTCTTCTGCCTTCCAAGTGCAACTACTAAGTAGCCTATGGGATACAAATTCATGCAATAGAAATAGAGATAAACTACATAGTACCAGTAATATAAACTGGATGTATTCTACAGGAGGAAAGGAATAGTCGTATCTATTGATTAATCATTTGATTACTGAATTCATAAGGTGGAGCCATCTCAGTTGTACTGCACGAGAAGTAAGGAGAATGGATTTGCATTTCATGTGTTGGATTAAGCTTTGAAGGTACTGATTCAATGCCTTCTGTCACCCTTCTTGTATCTGTATACATTGCCTCAGAAGGTAATCACAGAATTTCAATTCCTCTCTAAACCTGTTACATTTATCGCTTTTTGCTTTCTTCCTGTAATGAATGTTTAGATAGTAACTCTGCAAACATACTGGGAATTCAGTAAGTTTTCTCACTGAATCATTTTTAAAGTGTATACTAGATCTCTCAATGCTTTCTAAGAAATGACTGTTTCTTACCATATTCATGTAGTACCCTGTGGTTTTAACTGTATAGCAACACACATTTGTCAGTGATACAGAAGCACCTGAAAATAAGTGGTTGTAGGTATCAGTCTTTTTAACATTCCATTTACATCTGCAGGAGCCCAGAAAGCTTCCAGAGTTTCTGGCAGCACCATTGGCAGTTGACAAACTCATTCATAATCTCCAGGATATGCCAAATTTTGACAACTACTCAAATACAAAAATATTACTTCCAATCCTGATTTCTGTAATGAAGGTATGCATTAAGAGGCTCTATGTTAGAAAGAATAACCACCTCCTGGCCACACTGAGAGGGTGTATGCTAGTCACTCATTGCTGTGGCAACTGAAAAAAATAACATATTTAACAAACACTGTATGTAGAGTTTTATTGTTCTTTAAAATGTATATTTTTTTCATTGATAGATTGGAGGACAGTATATTTTAATGACTTTTTATATTTTTTCAAAAAAGAGTTTCTCAAATTACCCAATTATTACATTATTAGAAGCTTTCAGAGATGTCTGTGAGAGAAAATACATGATTTGGGGCCAAGAACTTAACACTCAAGTGGAAGCATTTAAATGAGGAGCAGAAAGTGGATAACCAAGCCTTAGAAGGAAGGGAATACATTTCTTTGGGACTACAGGTGGTTCTAAACTCTGCTATAAAGAAAATCCATACCTTCATGGACACAGTGGGCATAGACTTCTCTAGACCCTTTGTTTTTTCATTTTAGCTTAGTCACACTTATTTTATGTGTTTAAGAAGCCAGCTTTTTTTTTTTGGGGGGGGGGGGATGAGAGGGATATAAAACTCTTTGGGCTTTGGTGGGTTTTTTTTGTGGACCTCACTATAACAGTTGAACAGACTCAGAAATCTGTCCAATTAGGGACACTAAAGTACTTCTGTACTTCACTGGAATTTTTACTGTTTCTGGCAGGCTCAGGATAGGTGTCAGATGACCAGCTTTGACAAAATTTCAGAACTAATTTCATTTCCTTCCTAAATGTAGAAACCTTTCCTATTAGGACCGCAAGAAAACCACTTGTAATTGTTCCTGGATTCTCAATTTATAATCCTGAGCTTCAGCTATCTGATAAAGATATATTCCAGAGTGCTCTGTGGCTTTTAAGAGCTTAGCAAGTCAAGAGCTAGGACCTTGCAGATAAGGCTCTGCCCCTATATTCTTCACTCTAGTGAGAAAGGAGAAAAAAAACCTGAAGTTTCACTTCAACAAGAAAATCACAGACCAACAGGAAAACAAACACAGTCAACAGCTGCTGTCAAATCTGACAGGAGCAGATCACTAGTAAATTCAGGTAGATACTTATTACAGTAAATCTTACATAACACCATACGTAAATAATTTGATAAATTGGGTGATCTTGTCTTCTCATGAAAATAGATTTGGCCCTTGGCCCTGACTTTTATGTAAAAACTTCAGGTGGTTTTTAGTATCACCTCCCTAAGGAATTACAGTTTAAAGACATTTCTTGTGAACATCATTAGTGCCTAATAGATATGTCTCTGATCTACCAAATAGATGTTTTTATTTCTCTCAAAATATCTGAAGTCACCTCTGTATGTTCTTTAGGTTTACTCAACTCTGAGCAAAAAGATATTTCAATTTATTTCTTGCAGTTTATTTTCATGAAACTAGTTGCACCAAGCAATGGGAAAGAAATCCTTCTTATGTTTAAACATAACTTGATATAGGCGAGTTTGTGTGCAAGGAATGCAGTGTGATTTCCCTTGTGGCTCTTAGCCTTTCGTCCTCTAGGGCTCATGTTTGTGTTTTTCAGTGAGTACAGATTTAATGCACATAAATGCTGGGGAGAAATTATTTGAAAAGCACAGAAAACACATGACCAGGTGGAGCATGACTGAAGTATATGTACAGGATTTGAAATATTATCTTCTACCTCCAAAGAGAGGCAATGTTTCTACCATGGTTATGGAGCAATTATTTTAAGATCTGTTTTTTATGCAAGAGGTAACATCACGGAACAAAATCTGTCTTAATGAGATGCAAAACAAGTGTCTCAAATTTGAAAGTTATATTAAAAAAAACACTAATAAAATTATATTGGTCTCACTATTGTTACCACACAATGTGTGATAAAGCCACATTGTTTAGAAAGCTCCATAAAATGAAGATTATGAAGCACCTGGAAGGTTCCTTTACATATAAAGACATAATCCCAAATTCAATAGGCATGTATTGCTTAAATCGTTATGTATTGCTTAAATTGTTTCATAGAGTTTCAGCGGTAACTTCTCAGGGGTTTTAAGGGAAATAGTGAAGTATTCTCAGAATCATGTACAGGAAGAAAACTTCATGCTACTTTCACTTTTTTGTTTCCCATTTCTGTGTTAGTTTGGTAAACAAGAAAAAAATGTGAAGGAAAAGAAGCCACAGCAATCCTCATATGATACTCTGCTAGCCTCAGGTAAACTAACCGTCTGTCTAAAAGGTTGTATAACACATTTATATACAAGTATAAAATGCAATTTAAAAAATAATCCCACTGACAAGAAGGAAATGTCAGAAGATATGTTTAGAGAATCATGAATAAAACAGAGGACTGCTTCATCATGTCTGACAATCCACTTGAGGAACTATTTCAAAATCCGAATAAGTCTTAAACTCTAACCTTTTTGCCCTATGTTCCTTAAACATCCCAGTGAATCTCAAAGTCAAGGACTGTAAACTAGAAAAAAAACCCAACATAAGCTAAACATAGCCACCACTTAGGAGGAAAATTATATTGAGAAAGGACATGGTATATGCATCATGAAATTTGAATAATCAGAAAGTCTACTCTTATAAAACATCTGCAGTTTTCTTTAAAGTATAAAAAACATTGATCAGTTCTTTGTTATCACTGCGCTAGGCAGTTCAGTGTTTTATAGAATACCAGCTAAAGTTGAGATTATATCTTCAAATTATTTTTTACAGAAGTTACTAAAGTTGTACTTCAGAGTGCAGCAGTCTAGTTCAGGAAGTGCTACTGCTGATAGGAGTCGCAGTGAAATTAGCTTAGCCTACAAAGATACTAAACCCCCTACACACATACCTCAACATCAAATATACCATTAATTGACTATATTCAGTTCTTGGAAATGTTAGACTGCCTTATTCAGTTTTACTGGCCTCAATAGCAAAACAAATTATTTATTGATGACTGATGTTAGCAGGGATGATATTTCAGTGGAAAGTATTCACATGCAAAATCCTGTGCTCCAGAACGAGTTACCTCCTAACAACATAGAGATGAGCTAAAATTTCTTAGAACATCGGTATTTTTTCCTTCTGCTTAGTTTTGACTCTATGTGCTGAAAATTAATCTAAACACCGCCCCTCCAATTCATCATAAATTACATTTAACGAGGAAAAAAGCGTCTGTGTAATTAAGGATCACATATGTAAAAACCTTGCCCAGTCTGCATTAGAGATAGCTGCATTCCTATTGGCTAAAATAAAAGTTGACTTTGCTTCTTTTGAATGAAAGGGGGGGAAAAAACCTAACAAAACAACACACCTTTGTGTTTTGTATTCTACTGAAAACTGGAAGTGAAGAAATAAGTCCAAGGGTAGGATTCTCACTACTTCCTTAGGCTTCAAAACTAGCAAACACATGTACATACCTCACACTTAACATTTGGGGAAACATTTTTACTTTTGGAAGAATAAGTAATTCATTAAGGTTTGGCAATTGTTAACATTACTTGAGGTTTTGTTCTGGTTTTGGTTTTTTTTTTTTTTTTCTTTGACTGCTCGGTTGAATAGGCAGGTGCTCAGGAGAAAGATTGTGTTTGGTTTAATTTTTGTTTAAGATTTACTGCTTCTGTGTTGCTCAAAACCACATGATTTGTCTGGGGAAATATTCCTTGGATGATCAGCCACTTGAATGTACCTATTTCTCTAAAATAATGTCACTGGAAGAGAGTTTTTAGTAATTTATGTGAATGAAGGAACATGCAACCTGACCCCTAAATCTCATCCTGGAAACCCTGTGAGGTGAGTCACAGGTAAGTAAATGGGATTACAGAGTGTGGGTCCCTATAGGCTTTACAGGAATCAACAATGATGATTAACGTATGTGCCCCATGTTTCTTTACTGGTTAAGCTGTTTGTTTGTTTGTTTGTTTGTTTTGGCCACAGTTGGAATAAGATCTTTAAATGCTGATATCTGAAGTGTTTTATTTTGTCTTTAAGAGGATCCAGTCTCTCTATAGAAGCAGCACGAATAAAACATGGTATTTTTGTCACATCACATTTCAGTCAGATTCACATTTTTTACCCTTCTGAACTGATTTTTGAAAAAAGGTTAAATATGTTTTATGCTTTCACTGTGCTAACTGAAACAAAACCAAATTTGAGCCATTAGCAAGTTACGAGAGACTATCCAGAGAAATTTCACAAGGCTTCTGTCTATGGAAAAGTATTTTCTTTTCTGTGTATTCCATGTGTGATCACCAGTCAGTGGCAGACATTCAAAACAGATGTCCACAATTAACAATCCCACAATTCCTGGTTGGTGTCTCTTGATGCATTTATACTGATATGCAGCTATTGACTCAAGAGTTGATTTCAGGTCAAATTTACCACTTGTATACATTGTTTGCTGAATAGTCTCAGGGCTTGCTTGAGTAATCTAGCTAGTATTCCTGGGGAAAACCTATGCTTTTCCCAGAACTTGAATACCTTCCTTGCTACCCAGTCCAACAGCTTTCTGTTAGCCTGTTTTCCATTGCAACTCCTGTATTGGATCCATATCTAGCAGACAAAACAGCCTGGTGTATTTCCTAGGAAGACCTTGACTTCATCTGTCAAGATAATGTGCACTTTGTAGCCAGCCTGACTTTGTTTGCCTACTGAATGAAAGGAAAGAGTAAATCTTGAGAATGGCAAGACCTTCAAGTCACTCAGGTGATGTTTTTGTTTAGGAAATCTGATTCAACTACCACTTTAAAAGTATCTGAGCTAACTAGTTCAAAGCTAGTTTAAACAGCCTGTGAACCAATATTCTTAAGGTACCCCACTAAAATGTGGTCAGTGTGGTTGCTCAGAACCTTGAAGTAAGAATTTCTTATCATGGGCCTGATCGCATCTCATGACTATTGATATAACTTATGTTTGGGGGGTGAGGAGTTGGGTTTTTTCTATGTCTTTGGATAAGACTATGAGACTATAAGCACCTCAATAGAACAGAGAAATTACTGAGTTTGCAGAAATACACCCTTGCTAACTTACCCTCCTTTCTTCACACTTTTCTTCTGCTTCCATATTTTAAGTAATTACATAAAAATATACATATAATTGACATTTTATAGTCAAGATATACTAAGGGAAATTTTATTTTGAATTCTTACTCATATAATACTTGCCTTGACAAAGTATCACCAGTGAATATTCATTTAAAAACAGTTCCTAACAAGTTAGAAACATACCTTTAGAAACATTACTTCATCTGTTTTATCCCCCTTTATCTTATCCCTACTCTATACTGAATTCAGTTTCCCCTGCCCTCTTTTACTCTCTTCTGGTGGTGAATGGCCTCTGGAAAATTCTGGGTGTGGATAGACTTCCTTGCTCACTAGGGAAGAGAGGAGTTTTCCCATCCCAAGAAGTGTTGGTTGTTATTGTTCCTCACACCCTTCTGAATCACATAAAGTAACTCTCTGCTTTTCAATATCAGTCTTTTCAACACAGGACAAGCGAAAAAAAGTACTTAAAATCATGCCCTCTACTAAAAGGCACAGAAAGTACCATTTACCAGGCACATGGATAAACTCCACCCTTGACATCTGACCATAAATCTTTGATTTCTGTGGGAAATAGTTAGGCATATTATATACAGTAGACATAAAAAGCATAACTTTTGCCCCTCAGCAAAGTCAGTTTATTGTGAGGTTATTGCTTCTTCATGCTTTCGATTAAGTTCTGCATGTTCATCCCGGTCATTCAGAGGGACTCATCAGTTGTACAGGCAGATTGCATGCAAACTGAACAATAGAGAGCTTTTTGCATGCTAAAATAGGCAAATGCTAGCTGTCCACCATAAAATATAGGAGGGTGTATGTGTATTTTCAGGTGGACAAAGGGGACTTCACCTATTTCCATCTGGGATTTATCACTAGCCTCTTTTATATTTATTCCAAAGATGGAAAATAAATTCATATGAAACTCATAGGAGTTGCTGTTAAAATGGTTTGCTGGTTTGTCTTCAGACCATAGAGTTGTCACAAACATACTGGAGGGAATGCCAATACAATATTCAGTTGTCTAAAGCTAATATTTTAAAAATATAATCATCATTTTGATAGTGAAATTACTTGTGATTTGAACTGTACAATAGAGACTTTCTCTGTGAAAGTTACATGTTGTATTCTTCCTATTGCTAAGAAACAAGGCCCATCCTTTGCTTTGAACAGGATTTTTCTTCTAAAAATTATTCCTATAGATTTGACACTTGCAGTAGATTAAATACATAACAGAGGGTGTACAGTAAGGGAACGAAAACAATATTGATGCAACTATTCCCTCTTCTCTTTCTTCTCTCTTTTTCTAGAATACCTGTAGGGTAGGGAGGGAATGGAAACAGTGTAAGAATGTTTTTGCCAGAATTTCTATCAAAGAACCCATTTTACACCTGTTCAGGAAGTGAAAGGATGATGTGAATTCATTTTCTCTGAATTTCACCTCTGAGCATGCCGAAAATACTCAAGAGTTTCTTAAAAAATGTGTGTTACACATGGATAAATGTTTGTCCTCAATTCTAGGGCAAATCTCTTTCTACAATGTTTGAGCTATAGCACAGTCTCAATGAGAGTGAGAACATTACCCAAATTCAGGATTTATAACATTAAAAATATAGTAAATTCTACATTTAAAAAAACCCAAATAATATACTGATATTTAAGTAAATTCTAGACAGGCACTTTGTAGCATGTATTTAGTTCCTTACACCTAATTCCTTGCTTGTTCTGTACAGTCCATCAATATTTTCCTGTAAAATATACCTGATTCTAGCCACAGCCAAATCTTCTACAAGAAATTAAATACACTCAGTTTCTTTAACATGTATTCTCCCCTTACCCCCAGCTATTATTATGCAAACTCAAGAGTAAATACTTTCTTGTATGAAAGTACTTACATTGTGAAGTGGAAAGCGTGATAAATCCTCAAAGATTTGATGGTAAGTTGTTATTAGGAGTTGAGTAGATGGCAGCAAATACATCCATAACTGGGATGAAAAGTAGCATGTTAAACATTCACATATCAAATAATTTCTTCATTACATTGAAAGCAATTTGTATACTTACCAAAAAATGTTGTTACATATATACTGTGAGAGAACATATTCTAAGTAACAAAGGGGGAAAAATTAATTCCACAAAACAGTTGCAGAGGCCCAGGGTAAATACAAACCAAGTGTGATCTTACTCAAGCATCAGAGTTTTGCTATTCTCAGAAAAAACAGTTGTTGTTTATGAAAAAGGCTACTGATTTATGCTAAGCTAATTCTAATATTTGGAAATATTTTTGAGTTGTGTTTTATAAAGCTCTCCCACACAGTCAAAAGAGAGCCTACCATCCCCTCAAGTCCTCATTTAATAATTACAAATTAGCTGCCTCTTCTCACTCAGTTCACATTCTCCCCATTTTCCCATACTTAACATTAACTGCAGTTGGCTTACAGAAAATGAATGCTTTGATCACTCACTTGTCTAATTTGATCAACAAACAGCATTTTGGATAGCTAACGTGAAAAATACCACCGTAAGTGAAACCCACCCTTTGAACTTTAGCACACATTGCTACTTGCTCACTTTTATTTTCCCAGGCTTCTGTAGGTCTTTTTTTTTTATGACGAAAGCAGCACTGAAGAACTGTGACTTCCTCTTATTATTTCAGAAGGTGTGTCGGGACAAAGCCGGACATGGAAACTTCTGCTTTTTGGGGGGAGGACAGGGAAGGGGTGTTATTTTTTTCTAAGGTGAGAAACAGATCTCAAACAATAAACTTTATACAGGAAAAATTATTCATCTCTGATACTATTCCAGGGAAAGGGAGTGCTAAGCCTGAGCATGCTAGAGGAAGTTTTATATATCTCATTGACCTCCAACACTCTTATGAGAAAGTGTCATTCAACAACCTTGCTTGCTGGCTCATTTACTCTTTTCTGAAGGAGCTTGGAAAAGGATCCACCAGCACTGCTTATTAGGAAGCATTTTATTCCAAAGGAAAAGGCAAATCAGGTTTTACCCATTGAAATTTCCTTTGCCAAAAAGATCAAATCCTGACTTGTTGTATTGCCTCAGAGAAGATAAATTGCACTCCCTATCCTGCAGTAAAGGACACATTAGCAATTGTCCTATTCAAGTACATGTGAATATATATGTAGTTACATGAAAAAGAGTTCTTTTGTTTGACAATGTTCCCATATTCTTAACATCCAAGCCCTTCATAATTTTTATTTCATTCCTCTTTATTTTGAAAGGGTTTAGAGATACCTAACAAAGGTACAAGGGTCTAAGTCCAGACGCACATTACCATTTATTCTTCTAATGTCCATAAAAATCCATGGCAACTAGGTACTAAAATAACTGTCATCTGAGCCTAAATAACTCACCAAAGAGTTAGAAAGGAAGTCTGTGGCAGAAGAGGGAAGCAGTTCCATGTCTCGAAAAACCAATATCTCATGTACATTTCTTTCAGCGGTAGTTTCAATTTAAGCAGCTGCTTGGCCCAATTGTTTCTTTCCTATCTCCCTCCTCTGCAAACATCACCTTTTCTCTCATGCCAGTCCAAATATTAGTGTGGTGCTTGGTAAAACAGATCAGGGAACAGACACCCGATGACATGATCCATATATGCTCCAGGACCAGATAAAAAATGTTGCTAAATCAAAGCCACTTTAAGAAAGACTATAATAGATAAACATTGTTTTAAAAGAGACAGACACGAGAGACAATCCTAATGAGAAAGCAATAAGTTGCTCACTTATACAAATATTCTTTACCTGGTTTAGAACTATTGTTGGTAACAAAATGCTCAAAAAAACCCTCAAAAAACAAGCAGTCAATGAGTAGATTTGCAAACAGTGGAGTTGCAAAATCATGATCTACTTTTACTATGGTAGGGCTGCCAAAACTAATTTGAGGAGTTCAAACCACTTATCTCAATTTAGATTGTCCCCTTCAAAAGTTGGTATAACTATGTTTATCCTATTTCTAACTGAAGAATAACAAGTTCTATAAATTATGGATAACACTACATTTGGGCATGTTAGAATCTCTCTTTCTATTTCCGCTCCCTTTTTCCAGTCTCAATTGCTTGGTCCACTCCCTACTTTGTTTTCACCAGTTCGTATCTTTAAATCTGTTTCCTGCCTTCCTTCAGCATTCTCTGTCCTCCCCAGGAGATAATCGGCTTATTGGAAAGTGAACCAATAGTATTGAAGTGAATACTTTCAAAGATCCACAAAGGTTAATATAGCCTGAAACAAGAAAAGCAATTTGGTCACTCCCAATAATATTTGTTACATGCTCACACTACTGAGATACAGTTTTTCATCAGCATTAGGAACCTTCTATCCACCAGGTTGTACACCTGAAACTACATCTTAACAACATTCCCAACCTACCTGCACCCTCTGCAAAAGTTTAGGAAGGTCTAGACTAAGCAGGACTTTACAACATTAGTAACCACAAGTTTTGAAAGAAAACTTTAATTTTTGCATCAGAATGATGTGGTAGCATTTAAAACAGATCCAGAGAAAGACACACAAAAGCAATAAACAAAAATGTGTCAGTCTGTCAATCAATCTATCCCAGTCAAACAACAGTTGCAACGCTACTACCACAGCATTAATCATATAACAATTAATCAAATCCACTTTAGATGAATTCTGAAATTGATTTTAAATTGAACCACATAGTGAAGATAGCCTACACCTCATATAGTCCGAAATGTAGTTTACTCCCATATTCAGCTGAATACTTTCTCTAAAATATTAATTTTGTAATTGCTTCCTATTGCATAGTCTGGGAAACACACATATGTAAGAAAGGAATTGTAGTGCACACCAAATATCTTCTTTTCTAAACACAGTTGTGCAGATTTGTAGAAGAGGTTTGGCTGGCAAAAGTGTTAAATGCTTACACATCTATTTGTGTGGCTTTTGGTTACTTGTCACAAGCAATGAGTCTTACTATTCAAAGCTAGCAACAAACCCCCCAAAACA
>NW_008825109.1:17906742-17917733 GCF_000699105.1 Pygoscelis adeliae
ATACAAGAGATTTAAATTCAGCTCATTTGTCTGTATAACTTCCCCATAGAAAATAAAGCTGTTGCTTTGCTATGATATTAGATAATTAAGAAAAGATTTTTTGGTTTTTTTGGTTTTATTTTGGGATTTGTTTTTTTTCCTCTTCTTGGTTTCTTCCCATATCTGATCTTTACTGACAAATTAGTTGCTCACTTAACTTTCTCTATGACACACTGTAAGGTTTTCTTAACTAACCATTTCTTGACTCAACTTTGTTAATGTGAAGGACTTGATAACTCAAACAGTACTAAAAAAATAAATTGATTTTGGTATGATGCATTATCATAAACTGAATAGGCCACAATTAAGCAAAATTGCACCTCTGACAAACTGGCTATCAAATGCTGATTAGCTGTCAGCTTCATTCTTCTAAGCCAAAACAGGACATATGGTAGCAGCCTTCAGGCCTGCATTATTTCATTTGTATAATAGGAGGACTATAAAGTCTACCAGAAGAAAAAGGAGAATTGGTATTACAGTTTGATTTTTAATAGCTGAAAATTAGTTGCATTATTGTGAATGCTACGATGATAATTTTCCTCTGGGTCAGCCAGGTTTTTCAAGGACGTAGAACTGTAAAAAAGCTATCCCTAACATCATTAACAAATCATTACTATTTAACTCAGTTTCTTCCATGGAAGAATTATTTTCTCTCTGCTGCACATATTCTCACATCTTTCAGTGTATAATATTCAGTCACCTCAGAAGCTGATGCATTTTCTTTTCTTTTTTTATTTTTGCAGGATGAATGTTTCATGCCTATTGAATAAGTTTGGTAAAAAAACCCAACAAAACGCCTGCACCCGCTCAGTGCAAAGGGTAGGAATCACCAGGAAACCATTCATAGAGATGAGCTTATTAGCAAGAACTTGCACCGTGGCAGAGAATAAGGATCCTGAACATTTCTAACCTGTGTCTGACAGCAAACACCCAGAAAAGATAGCAGCCAGCTGGAGGTAAGAGGATGACATAGTTCTAAAAATGCCCTAATCTTTTGCCAACCCAAGTTAAAGCGCAGTGTGTAAGCATATGTGAGGTATCTAGGGAATAGTCTGCTGGATAGATCTGGCTTCCTGATACCACCCCAGACTATTTCAAACAGGCAAGAACATGAAATAATCTGGCCCACTATACATGCAGTGACTGTATCCACGGTTAAATAACAGAAGGTATAAAAACGTACCTCAGATTTCCTGCCAGCTAATAACTGACATATGATTCCATCCTGTGTTTTCCTGAGGGAATTGGCACTTCATTTGTCAAAGGCAGCCCCCTTTTATAACCAGTATTTTGAATGTCCAAACTTTTCCACACACATATATCGTAGAAAAGTAAGAAGCAGCTACCTATTTTATCTTACCCTGTAGGTAAATTCTCCTAAATGAATGACCTAAAGTTTGAGATAACACATAAGAGTTTGGACTCTTAGTCAGGTATCAGACTATATTAGATGCTAAAAGGCTTGGAAAAGAAGAGGTGTATTCTGTGTTAGATGTGGTAAAAGAAGCAGAAAATAATTTCTGGCCTCAAGAAACTCAGTCTCATTGCTTAGCACACAGTAAGGGAATGAGACAAATAGAACAAAAGAGAGAATTTAAGACAGTAAGGAAACATTCATATGAAAAAAAAATAGAAGAAAGAGGAAAATAACAGGTCACCACTTGCAGAAAGGATACCTCTGTACTGTTAAACATAATAATATAAGTGAAGGTAGTGAGGGGGATTGCATCGTTTTTCCTCAAGGGCAGATTTAAAAATGAGTGAAGCTGTGGCTTTATGAGCAGTGAGATCCTCAGGAGAGAGATCAGAAAGCTGACAGGTCCTTCAGGTAAAATGGTTGAAGGATTTTGACCAAAGCCTAATGGCAAAGTTCTACCTAACTGCATCAGAAGGTTGGGACGCTGAAAAAAAATCATATCGTCAGAGTTGAAAAGTAGGAGTGTAATCACGTGCATTTTACATGTGTTTAAGAATGAAACCAGGAAAAAAATAAAAGCTATAAAGGGGAAAAATGGCAATAGTCACAGTCTGAATTATAAGTTGACAGTACTCAGTACTTCACCAACACTCATCTTAGAAACACTCATCAAATGCTGGTTATTCAATTTTGGTTGTAAAGGTAAATATTGGGATGGGGTATTAGCATGGCAGCCAGCTAAGACCTGCTAAAGTAGGTACTCAGAAATCTGAGATATCCTACCTTTACTGTGCAAGGATGTCTGTGTTGTAACTCAGAAAAGGGGGAAAGGGAGGAGAAACGGCGATAAGAAAATAACTTGTTCCATCCTAAAAACAGAGGCAGACCATTTTGGTTTTGCACTCTGAAGGAAGCAAGGCTACATCTGAAATCCTCCTGAGAAGATGGAGAGTTGTTCTTTTCCATCAGCTGAACATTCCCTAGTGTATTTCATGGTCAACTGTGCAATACAAAGAGAGAAGAGCTCCTATTTAATAGGCGAAAGCAACTATGTTAAGGTACAGACATAGGCATGCCACAGTAGTAAGAACAGTGAACCCAAATACAAAGTTTGATCTTGAAGCAGTAAAACAAAGACCAGAAAGGACTAGTGAATCATGCTTAGTTAAATGAATTTATTTGAAAGTACTTTGTGACAGCAGTGACTTGAAGGCTCAGAGTTTTACATGAGCCTACGGTATGTGATAGAAGATCTGTGGGGCAAGAACCAGCTGTGTTAAGATTTGTACATTCACATGTATTTGTCTGCTGAATAAGAAGACATACATCTTTCCTGTTTGGCTGTTCAGTAACTTCTTACTGCTCCTGAACAATTGTTGCCTCTCCCAGTTGACACTGTGTGCATCACAAAGATGTGTAACACTTTGCTGTTACTTAGGGATTAAAATATGTAAGTTCAGACATTATTCTGCTTCCTCCACAGCTGCAAGTAACATTTTTCCATTAGCTTTTTTTTGCTGCACGAGTGATGGTTTTAATGTTCTTACCACACTGTAAACACCCAGCTTACGAAACAGAAGGATGACTAAAATGGTGACTACAGCTCTTTGCAACAAGAAGTAAAGAAAAGACTACATCTGGAAGAACACGATGAAAACATTCCTCGTAAGGAACTCTCAAACAGAGAGCATAAAATTTAACTCAGCCAGGATGAGAGAGGTTTTAGATATCAAGTGTGATTGTCTTTTTTTTTTTTTAAGTGCCTTACTTTTAGGGTGATTTTAAAGTGATTTTGTTTAATATATATCTCTCTTAATATGTGGATTAGTAGTTCAGTACCTCCTTTCATGTTTAAAAAAGAAACTTTGCATTTATTTTTTAATATTTTAATAAATGCAAACTTAGAACAAGGTCAAATATTGCCTTCGGAGATATGTGTTTTGAAAATCTTAAAAATCTCATTTTTTCAGAAAAAATGGTCTTCATATAGATTTTAAAAGCCAGTTGGAGGACTAGGGTTTTTTACAGCGCACCAATACCAGCACTTACAAAGGACAATATACATGTTTACTCAGCAATAACTGCCTTCACACCTGTCTTACTAGAAGTCAGTGTTCCTCCTACACTGACACCTTTGAAACCATGCCATGTCAATGAGTTACAGTTCATCTCAGACAAGTATTAGGGCTAAGTTTTGCTAGCTCATGACTTTTGTAAAAGCAGTGGGAATGTTTTGTAGGTCCATACCTGAAGTATGAGACATGGCAGCTTTTCAAGGAACATAAGCACATGTTTCTGTGTGAAAACAGAAAAAAAAAGCACAAAATTCATTTTCTGAGTGAAAATCTGAGAACGGGGAAAAATTGTTGCATATTGGAAAAAAGACTTCAACATTTCTTCAAACAAGAATCTTCAAATGTTGTTTACAGAAATTGATGCAATATTTTTACTTGGCTTTTCAAAACAAACTCAAGATGACGTTCCACAAGCTCTCTGAACCCTCACAGCCCCAGAAGCCAAGCAGCTTAGACTCATCCCATGGCTGCAAATCTGGCCCCAGACAGGCAAACTGTCGGTGAAGTAGGCAAGTTTCCATGGAAACCCACCTATTTTCTGTCAAGAGTAACTAAGAAAAACCAACTTGTTCCCACAGAATGATTTGATGATATAGAATCAGCATTTTTTCAAACAGTTTTATTAATAAATTACCTAGACTTGTATCTGGGGGCTAGTTTTCAAAGACTGACTTAATACAGAGTAACACATTGTGATCTCAAAGAAAGTGAATGAGTCTGCTACTGACTTTCTTATCAGGAATTAATCTCCCAAGGCGTCATTATTTCCACCTGGGCAAAACCCTGCCACTCTTCTACATGTACATATGTAATGTATATGCAAGTGTGTATGTACGCACACTTTTGTAAAGTGGCACAAACCCACAAATCCCACCTTAAAGAGTAAACTCTCAGTTCCTTACTTTCAGCATTACATTTACTCATTTATTACTATTAATTCAGTGACTGTAAAGAGCTTTCTGAGCCTAGATGAAATAGACCTTTACAATTCTATTATTAACAAGTTATTTGAAGAGCCACCTTTTTTTCCTGGAAGACCAGTCAAAGATTCTAACACACTGTTCCATGGTAGAGCTTTTAAAGAGCATAACAAAACAGACACACGGGTGATAAGAAATCAGACAGAGATCTCAATGTTTCAACAAAACATTAGTAAATTCAGGATTATGCATTGTGAAGTAGAGGAGGGTGCACAGAGTGTTATAAGAGACTAGTACACTAGCACTTAAAGTTACACTACCTAAGTGACTAGTCTTCGCTGTGATGAAACACAGGGCAGCAACAGATGACAGACCACATTTATCACTAGTAGACACCAGAACTACATTTTGTCTGCTGAAGATGCAGGCTGTGTTTGTATACGCTTTAAGAGGAAAGCATATAGTTGGGGAACATGCAATATGCCTTTCACTGTAATAGCAGTAATATGATATGTTCCTCAATTGCAAGTAATTTATACCCTTGAACATCACAGATGGAGACCTCAGGAAGTACAGTATCTCCCACAGTCAGGCTTTCCTACATTCATTTGTTTGGCTTGCAGGAGGGATTCCAAAATTATTATATTGACGTGATTTCTCCCAACTCTGAGTAAATTCAGGATTATGCATTGTGAAGTAGAGGAGGGTGCACAGAGTGTTATAAGAGACTAGTACACTAGCACTTAAAGTTACACTACCTAAGTGACTAGTCTTCGCTGTGATGAAACACAGGGCAGCAACAGATGACAGACCACATTTATCACTAGTAGACACCAGAACTACATTTTGTCTGCTGAAGATGCAGGCTGTGTTTGTATACGCTTTAAGAGGAAAGCATATAGTTGGGGAACATGCAATATGCCTTTCACTGTAATAGCAGTAATATGATATGTTCCTCAATTGCAAGTAATTTATACCCTTGAACATCACAGATGGAGACCTCAGGAAGTACAGTATCTCCCACAGTCAGGCTTTCCTACATTCGTTTGGCTTGCAGGAGGGATTCCAAAATTATTATATTGACGTGATTTCTCCCAACTCTGCAATCTACAGATCTTTATCTTTCAGTGTACAAGTATGGATTTCTTTCCACAGTGTTTTTGTTTGTTTGTTTCTCTTTGTGGGTGGGGTGATGGGAGGTAAAATTAGATTTTACCACCATGCAATTTACTCATTCTACACCTGAGAACCTCCAGGGCATATCTATAACATATTGCTTCCAGGGTGCCAGCTTTAGTTTAGATGAAAAAGAGGAGGCACATGTATGGCTAGCAGTCTTTGTGCATTAATAATCATGAAAGAATGCAAGCTAACTTTAAGATTACAAATTATGTGTTTTACTTTTTTTTGCTACTAAAATTTTGTTGAGATTCTACTTACTCTTGATGAAATAGAAAGGATTTGTGGTTTTGTTTGAATTGAGAAGTATTAAAAAAAATTGCTTGTGACAGTCTTTAAGAGCAACTTTTCTGGTAAGACAGCATTATACAATTAGATCAGAATTCTTACGTGATGCTTTTCACAGATACTTAGAAATTTACAGAAATAACAGCCTCTTTAGAACCTTAATAGCTTTCAGAAATATGGATAGCTATACTAGAATTGTTATAGCAAACACCAGAACTAAAATTTCTTCCAAATATAAAGCTAATTTTTCTAGTGGTGTTGCATACCTAATTACTGTAGACCTAATTACTTATTCATGTAAAAAAAGCATTAAAGACAAAAGCACTAACAGTCATAGGTCAATTACATACAGTAAAGGCACATATAACAGTGCAACGTAATGTAAATAAACAAGCTGGACACTGCTGTGTTGCCAATGAACTATTGCATCATTACAAAGTATCAGACAAACTGGAACAGAAGATAAAATTTTGCCAGAGTGTGTACTTAAAGACTTGGCACTAGCTTAATTTCATTTCATTACTATTCTTAATCACATAAAAAGCATCCAGAACAGCAGGATATAATCTTTATCATATCTGACGTCAGTAACTTAAGACAGATAATGAGATATTTCTTGGTAACTCATCCCCTTAAGGCCTTCTCAGTTCAGAGCAAAGGATTCTTTGGAATATCAAACCTAACAAAGACTTAAGTTAAGATCTGGTTAGGTGCTGGAAATGAGGTTGTCATTTTTTAGTCAGGGAATTACAGTTTTTTCCTATATAAAAATGAGGCTTGAAGTTCAAAGAGGAAGTAACAAGATTACTTTGGCACACAAGATTACAAGGCTGTTTCTTCTCTTTCAGATTTAAGCACTACAACTTCTGTTCAAGCATGTGAGTGACGATACTCCCCAGTGACTTAACTGTACTACCAACGTTTATTATGCTAGCTACCCTCTCTAGGTAAATAGTCTGTACATAAACAAATCACTCCACAGCTATGCATTACATCTTCTGGCTGATTCTAAGGTCAGTGATTCTTATGCGGCTTGTCCTACCGTAGTCTGTCTTCCAACAAGGAAAAATAAGCTTTCCTCCTCTTTTTAACTCTTCCCATACAATTTTCTACTTGATGATATTTCTAGCTGTCTCCCTAGTGAGCTCCAACACTTCTACTTTTATGAAGGACTTAACCTCAGAAGAATGTCCCTCTTCTGCTAGTCCTTCATGCTACTAAAAGTGCAGCAAGCTCACTCTCTTAATTAATATTCAAAAATAAATTAAAAACAAAACAAAAACCCTCAAACACCTACCGCTGGAAAGGCAACTAAATAGGTACAGGCTTGTCTGATTCCTAGCCCTATCCAGACTTAGGATCATAGTGCAATTTAGGTTCAAAGGGACCTCTGGAAGTCCTCTAGTCCAACCTCCTGCTCAATGCAAGCTCATCATGTATCTGACAGTTTTAAACTAATTTCAAGAATGTTTATATCTACGGTTTCTGTACATAATAGGGCTAGACTGTACACTTAGTCTAAACTCCAAACAAAGGGAAGTGAAGATAATGAGTTCTTTAACTGTATAGTTGTTTACACTGGCTATTGTTTACATATGTACTTCATACAATCTGTGCAAAATAGTATTTTCTGTACATCGTTATTGAGATTTTGTGCCTGAAATGAACTTTTTTTCTTATAACCACTCTGCAAAGGTATTTCAAGACATAGCATCTGGTTGCAACATTAAATTATTTCAATGTCACAAAAATATGCACCCTTCATTTTTCAGCAGGTTGCAAAATAGCTGTTTCTGACAAAAGACTAAGTGGTAGCAAACAAGAAGAGAGAAGAAAGGGAGAAAGGAAGAAAGGGAGAAAGGGAGAAAGGGAGAAAGGGAAACTAATTTCTTTAAAACATCATGAAAATTAATTGCACCAGCTTGTAAGTGCTAGCATACAAATTTTCTCACACTTGCCCTTTTGGCATCCCTTGGATTAGTTAACAGTTTCTATCACTTCCAGACTAATTAGTCAATAAAGTCAATGCCTTAGACATTTCTGCTAAACAGATGTTGTTTTGTTTAAATATAAGTGAGATATGTTATGGCCCTAAAATCTACGACGAGTGTTACAAATTTAGTTTTACTCTCAGTTATTTTCAAAGCAAGCTTAAATGCCAATTTTTTTATTTACCAATATTTTAACTTGCTTATGATTAAGCTTCACTTGCCTTCCTCCCGATTTGGTATTGACTTAAGGTTTGCACAATATTTCAGGTTGTTCTCCATCTTCAATAAAATGCTTTGTCTGTTGACATATTGTGAAATACAACAGTTTTACTTCCTGCTCATCTTCCAAAGTCCATGAGACCAGATTCGACCTGTTGTGCATTACAGACTGACGGAAGGATGTGTTGACAAAGAACCACCAAGACTTTCTAAGGACTGGAAGGAGAGGAATTAAAAAATAACTTCAGATAACAGCATGCATCAACTCTTACTACTTAGCCACACTCTTGCCATAATTTACAAGTACTACAAGGTATTTGATAAATAGAAGTATGTACAAGAAAGTGAAAGGGCCTCAATCAGTTAGTTGCACAACATAGAAGGAGAGCACAACCTAGCAGTAGTATAGTTTCAATGTATAGTTTTAAAATGTAAGGCTCAAACTAGTCACTTTACATGCATTCTATCTTTTCTTCTCCTCTTCCTAAATTTAAAATGTCCCCTTTATCTCTCCAGCATAAAGTACAGCCAAAGACTCATATACACGGAATTTTGTCACATAATGTCTGTGTGATTACATTTTAATATCTCTCAGATTACTTCTGGACTTCTTGTCCTCCAGTCCTTTTTTCACCTCATTCTCCCACAAACATTGGATTAACACAATACCTTAGAATGGAAATTACATATGAATTTACTGAAAAAATACACTATTAATTCCTTCCGCAGGTCTGCTTGATAACTTTATGGAACACAACTGATCTTTTGCTCTCTCTGCTGGGCATGTCTGAACAATACTAATCAAGCAGTTGACATTAGAAGAGTATAGGGAGAAATTATATAGTCTTGCAATCTATAATCTTGCCATCTATAAATCTAAATTATAACAAAGCTCAAAAAATATCTCTTTGGAAAACAGTTTTATTATCCAACCCAGCAAGATGCAAAAGTTAAAGAAGAGATGTACTGTTTCAGTTGTGTATATTTCCACACTTTTCCATGACATGCAGAGAGATCGTGTAGTGGAAATGCCAGAGAGATCAGCATTTCAAGAAGAAAGATACAAACATGTAACTGTTACTTACTATGAAAAATGACACATTTGCTTATCAAGCTGTGCATATTTGTTATATATGTTCAGACAGGTATTTATAAAAAAGAAGAGGAACAAAAGGTATTTTTAAATGTTCAAAGGCATACTTCTGTAGTATATACTATGGTGTTTTTTAACCCCCAACCAAACTTTCAAACCCTGGATTAATTAATAGTCAAGTGGGAAATATTTTTCAACTCATAATTGAAAATCTGTGTCTCACAATTACAAGCTCCTGGTTCTACCCCTGGGCAGAGAGCTATTATAGAATGTGTTAATCTCAGAATTAGTTTTCTAAAATCTAACTGAAAATTATCATCTACTTTAGATGTAATGGTAATTACAAGCAGCTACAGTGCTGGTAAGGGTAGTGTTCTCCACTACTACAGAAAGGATATTTTTTATTAGAGTTTAATGTACTTTGCACAGAAGTTTAAGAATTAATAGTTATTCCACAAGCAAGAAAACTAAGGGAAGGATGCTTATTTATTAGATAAAGGTCATACAAATGTGGTAGAACCTGTTCAGACCAGGTGAGACTATATTTTTTGTCTCATCCATTAAATTATGCTTAAGCTGAAAAAGATATTAAGTTGTATATGTATATATAACTATAACAGCAAGCTATTTGTTTTTACTGACACCTCTAAAGGAACCATTCAGGTTACAATGTACTAACAATATACAAGCTTTCAGACTGATTAGATATGCATTTACAGACAAGTCCCTGACGGGCTGAAATTCAGTTACATGATACACTCTGAACTGTCACTCATATTACTTTTATAATAAAAACGTCTCTTGAAGCTTAATGTTCTTGTAGATAACAGAAAGTAGGCTAGAACATAATATTCAATTTAGTATTATGCCTTCATCCAGAAAATTCCAGCCAATCAGAATATTTTAAAAAAGAAGAAAAAAAGAAGCAGCCAGTAGGCAGAACAAGAAGATCCTATTTAATTTGTCGGTTACATATTTAATTCATCTGCAATTGACACAAAAGATACCTCACTTTGGAATCTCCTTTATCCATTTTCATTACTCCACTGATGGAAATTCTGACTCTTCTTTCATTTTTTTCTTCTCCTAACTCCAGGCTCTCTTTCACCTTGTTCCTCATGCTTGGAATATCCTTGGTAACTTCACTAAAACAAACAAGAATAGACCTGAATGCCAAAAAAGGTTCATTTTAAGTCCGAAAGTGTTTGCCTGAGCTTAAGTATCTGAGCAGTTATTGATTTCAATGGGTCTTCAGGTACACATAAATACTTTGTTCAAACTGATGTCATTCTGCACTATTTTACATGGGACAAGAACGAAATTATTCATAGAGGATAAAAAAAGAAATGATGGAATTTCTGCACAATGAGAAATGGACACAAATTAATAAATAGCCACATATTAACGGGTGGGGAAGACAACCCGCCTGGCTGAACGGGGAGCTTTTGCTGGGACTCAGGAAAAAAAGGAGAGTTTACCGCTTGTGGAAGAAGGGGCAGGTGACTCAAGGAGAGTACAGGGATCTCGTTAGGTCATGCAGAGAGGAAATGAGAAAGGCAAAAGCCCAGCTAGAACGCAATCTGGTCGCTGTTGTTAAAGACAACAAAAAAAGTTTTTACAAATATATTAATGACAAGAAGAGAGCCAAAGAGAATCTCCATTCTTTATTGGATGCGGGGGGGAACATTGTCACCAAGGATGAGGAAAAGGCTGAGGTACTTAATGCCTTCTTTGCCTCAGTCTTTAGCAGGCAGACCAGTTATCCTCAGG